>NW_006800285.1:473953-499898 GCF_000485575.1 Poecilia formosa
CTTCCACTTAGCTTAATGAGGTAATTTTTTTTTTTCTCTAATGAAATCAACAAAAACAACAAGTGATCCCCCTGACAGGAGTGCCATCGGCCCAATTAGCGCCTGTTTCCACGCGGAATGCTTCGTCACTCTGCGATGATAGCACCAAATGTACAAATCCTCTCGCCAATCAGTCAAGTTCACAGACCACTTGTGCTGCTAGGAGCTTTGGACGGCTTCGTAAATGTCTCGGCAGATGCCTGCCCACGTCTCTGTCTCCTGGAAAGATTGGCCGTGGCTCAGCTCGGCCCTGGAGGAGTCACCCTGCTGTCGGATGAGCTCCTACCTCGTCACACGCATCTGTTGCACAAAGAGACACGCCACACATGCGAACAAAGGCAGCGGCTGGTGGTGGATTTCAAGCAAATGACTACTGTGCATCATCCTCGTCTGTGCAAGAGTGGGGAAAGAAAAAAACAACAAATAGGCGCCTGGGCCTCGAGCTTTGCTTCGCCTCCTGTCAAAAGAAAAACATGTGCAGTGATGGCAAGTCAAGTATAAGGGTGTTCGGTCTGAGAGGAAAGTGTGTTGCATTAGCCAAAGTGATGCTTAGTCTCTCAGCGGACACAAAAGAACATTGTCCGTGTCTGACAGATTTATTTTTTTATTTATTTTTTTTAAATGCCTCAAAATGTCACTTTTGCTTGTACAAAAGCAACAAGTTTCCACCGAGACGCTCCGACGACGGAGGAGGGGGAAAGGATGCTGGCTTACATTCATTAAAAACCATAATTATTCGACACCGTTCATTGAGAAAAAGTGACTGAGGGGTGTAATTACCTTTCTGTCTCCATGCTCGTTCACAAGCAGGCCTCCGAAGCTGCTTGGTAACAAAGCAATTTGAGATAAACAGTTGAGTCAATATGTTGAGGATGTCCTCTTTGCATGGTTAGGCAGGCAAGGCTGGCAGCTTTTACATGCCGGTCTATTTTAGGCCCGCTTCCTTGTAGCAGTTTCTCAGCATGCAGGCTGCTTTCACGTCATAATTGGGGGGGAGAGGGGGAAAAAAAAGGAAACCCATGGCAACTAATGCAAGGGTTGAAGTGTGTTCCCTCTGCCAAGGCTGAGGCTTCAGCGGGTGGCGGTGCTCGCTGTCGCCGACGGCTCGACGCGCAACACTGAGCCTCAGCAATGTCATTGAGGTAGTTTGTTGCTGCGTTTCCTCGTTGAGCAAGTGGATGTTTGGCCTTTTTTTTTTTTTTGCGGGCTGTTAGTCATGACCTGTCACTGATAAGGTGCTCCAGGAAGTGCATTTTTCTTGCCTCACTTCCTCCTTGTAAGCAATTTGTTGTTGTTTTTTTTTTCTGTTGTGGTTTTTACTTTGCTTCTTGGTTGCGACCTGTTTCGGAGGTCATGACGACCAAGAGAAAGCACAGAGGTTTTGCATCCAAACTGTGGTGCATTTACAGCGCTGCACAAAGAATTCACACCCTTTGAGCTGTATCACTTTTTTTTCTTTTGTTAGCAAGATTTTCTGCGGTAGACCAACACCAGCTAAAATCTAATTGTGAAGTCACAGAAGAAGAATGCATGTTTTTGTTTTTTTTTTTAATTCTTGCACATAAAAATCACAGAAAAACCCGTTTTAATCTGAGATGGCTAAACGAAATCCAGTTCAAAGCGATGCCATCAGAAGTCATCTAATTAGTAAAAGGAAGCAGCTGTTCTCTGAAGACCTCAGGGGTTTGTTGGAGAACAACAGAGAACAAACAACATCAGGAAGAGCAGAGGAGCACAGCAGGCAGGTCAGGGAGAAAGTTAAACAAGAGTCGGGTTATGAAGCGACATCGCAAGCTCTGAGCAAATGTGGAAAAGACAAACACAGCAATCCACACTCTGTTGGTGACTCTAGAGGAGCTGCAGGAAAGGAAGTTCTGTTTTTGTACGACACATTTTCAGCAACACAAAGTGCTTTATGTGATTCAGAGGAAAATAAAACGACAAGAAAAAGAGCAAGAGAGAACGATGACGGGTGGAAAGACGGACAAGTTTATGATGTTCTAGTTATTAATCGGGCAAGTCTAATCTGGTGGGTTTTTAGTCTTGATTTAAACGAATTTGTGCGTTATCATTTTTGGAGGTTTATTGGAAGTTTATTGGAGATTTGTGGCATAGAAACTGAATGCTGCTTTTCCGTGTTTGATTCTGGTAATGGGGGAAGCAGAGCAGACTTGAACCAGAAAACCAAAGTCGTCTGAAAGGTTGACACAGTGACTCCTGGTCTGTGATGTACTTTGGTTCTAAGCCAGTCAACATCTTGCATTACCAACAGTGAAAACCACAGGCTGCTTTGTGTTGGTCTATTCCATCAAACCTCAACAGAACGCATCAAGGTTTGTGTTTGTGACGAAACGAAACCTGAAAAATCTTAAGGGGTGCGAATACGTTTACATGGCTCTGTACAGCAATACGAAATCCTCATGCTTAAGAGTATCGCCGCTCTTCTCAGAGCGCCCGTCCGCAACACTTTGGGAGTCGTACACTTTCCCAGACTTGCCTTGGGTCTGCAGGAAATCAGAGGGCACCCCTACAGGGCTGCAGGAAATTAACGGGGGAGTCCGTTGTTATGCTGCCAGCCGCCTTTCTCACTCTGCTGTAATTAAGTCTAATCCTGGGACCTTGTTACTGTGTGGGTGTTGCAAATTACTTTCTCTGCCAGCATTCAAAGCCACTTTTAGCCGCCTTGTCTCTCCTGCCGCACGCTGAGTCGCTGCGCTTTTTTAGCCCGCCCCGTTAAAAACGCTCGTCAGCCGCTTCCGTGCCATTTTCCAAACATATGCTGGATTGTCTTTCACTGCCGCTCCCTCTTGTTTCCGCAGAATAAAGTGGTGGAAGTTGACAACCTGAAAGTCAAGCTGCAGGTGAGAGCGCTGTTATCTTTTTTGCTCCTTTCAGATCCTATCAGCTCATCTCGCTGATAGATTTGTGACCTAAGCTGAACACTCGTCCAAGTAGGTGTCGCAGGAGCTAAATAAACACGTCGGTGTGAAACGTGCTTTAAATTGGTTCGCCCGGCTGCCATTTTTAATCCATTCCACCCAAGGCGCACACACTCCCCCTCCCCCCCCACCCTTTCATCATGACCCGTTCATTCAACACTGAGTGGGAGGTGATAAAATTAGACTCCCTTCAGTAGCTCCTGTAAATCATCAGTTTCTCTTCCACACGTTTTTCACATGACACAGTAGATGCTCTGGTAATAAATAGACTCTGACAGTAAATTTAGCCCCGAGAACAAAAAAGGAAAGTGAGATTTAAGAAGTCTGTGTTATCATTTTAGACGGACAGGGAAGCAGAATGTAATGAAATGAATCCTCCACACTTTAGCATAAAGGCCTTTTCCTCATAGGTTTTTTTTTCACTTTTTAAATACTGATTAGGCTGAATTTCCTGTCTTGTGAATAATCTGATCATTTGAATGGAATGTTCTCTTTTATTTCCTATTTTGAAGAAATTTTCAGGAAATTGGCCTCTGTAATTTCTCCTTATTTATACCAAAGTGAAACTAGAAGTGATAAATCACTAATTAACCCTTAATGCACAATGTAAAGTTTATTTTTGGAAAGCTTTAAAATACTTTAGGTACACTCATTTTACCATTAAATAGTGGTATTTGTATTTATAACAGCTGCGCTTTTGGAAAAAAAAATATTTATCTAATAACATGCCGTTTTTAAAAAAAAAATAAAGTTAGAGTAAAGCAGACATTTCTGACATTTTAAGTCTGGGATCATGCTAATGTTATGAAAGCTACATTTTTAGCTTGTCTGCCAATGAAGAGGAAGGGCACTGTGTTCAAAAGTTATATTTAAAACAGCTGTATTTATTAAACTTCCGTTTTGAGTAGTTCTATAATTTCTTTAGCTTTATGAAACATTAAAGCTAAATGTTTCATAAAGCTAAACATTTAGCTTTATGAAACATGTGCAAACATGAAATGTTTTGCACATTTCATGTGTTTTTTTGTCAGGCGGCCATAGTGGTAAAGGCTTACCAGCTATTCTCAAACAGATTAAGGAATAAATGTTAATTTGATTTGGATCAGTCAGCCAGAATCCATTAATATTTCAGGATGAAGTTTACTTTTGATCTGCAAACCATAAAACAAATTATCTTTTATTGCAGAACCAGAATCTCACAAATTACATTTTTAGAAATCGAACCTTTAGTTTGAGAATAATTATTAACTTGGCAGAAAATCCTTTTTTCTTTTTCAGACACATTTGATGTATTGCAACATATTTGTCTTCTGCT
The DNA here is from genome assembly GCF_000485575.1 of Poecilia formosa. Classification (NCBI taxonomy): domain Eukaryota; kingdom Metazoa; phylum Chordata; class Actinopteri; order Cyprinodontiformes; family Poeciliidae; genus Poecilia; species Poecilia formosa. The sequence continues at coordinate 478,247 of NW_006800285.1, forward strand.
TTTACTTTCAAGTGGCATATGTTTTTTTTTTCCATACACTTGAAAACATGGGACATAAACCAAAAATATTAGATGATGAAAAGAAAATACATCTATAAGTAAAACTTCAGATATTAGGAATTACAAACTATCGGGGAGTTGCATGTTTTGTGTTCCAGCAGTCGTCAGATGGTTTAAATCGAAGAATATTTTTATTTTAAAATGGTCTAGTCCAAGTTCAGACTGAAATTTAATTGAGAATCTTTCCAAACACAAAGACTGTTGAGGCTTGTGGTAATAATTTGAAAAACAAAAAAAATCAAGAGGTATGAAAACTTCTGCTAAGCTCTACGCCAAAGTCAAGAATCCCTTTATATGGTATTTTCAGCAGTGTGCATATCAGATTACATTTAGTAAAAAAAAAAAAGGACTCCTCAGACTATGATCTGCGCTTTCTTTGTACTGTGCTTGTAGATCATTAATATTCCATGGTGCTGCTTCGTCTCTGGGCTGGTTGGGATTAGCTGGGAGGTCTTTCCGTGTCGGATCCTGTGTAATTATGCCGCTTGTTCTGCAGATCTGGGACACAGCTGGTCAGGAGAGATTCCGCAGCGTAACGCACGCCTACTACAGAGATGCCCAGGGTAACCTTTGCAGTTCATGTTCCACTTCTCCACGCCAAGTGTGAGCGTGTGTGTGTGCGAGCGTGTCGGTGATGGAGCAGCCGAAATTCACGCGTGAATGAAGGCGCTGACGGTAAAATCTGCTGTTCTCTTCTTATTCTTTTGCAGCGTTACTTCTACTTTATGATATCACCAACAAGCCATCTTTTGACAACATCAGGGTAAGACGCCCCTTCCACCTCCTTTCCTTATCATCCTTCCCTCTCTGTTTATTTTTTATTATTTTTTTCCCCCCTCCTGCTCCTAAATCTCACGCTGAACGATTCCGCCTCTCCACATGCAAAAGCCCCACCTGGGCCTGTAACTTTTCCTCTCAGACCTATTTAGAAATGACGCGCCGCTGTCGTCTGCCTGGCTCCATGCTCCCCAGTTTCAGTAATGAAAAGCAATAAAGGCGCTCAAGGATAAGAATGACTCCGTGTCGGCATGATTGATAAGAGCGCGCTCACAATGCAGCGCAGCTCAGGAGAAGAGCGAGGAAAACAAGAAGAAGAAGAAAGCGCATTCTTCAAGTGGTCCCTGTTTGTTTTGGTTACATCTCCTCTTCTTTCTGTACTTTTTGAAGGCTTGGCTGACTGAAATATTCGACTATGCCCAGAAGGATGTGGTCATCATGTTGCTCGGCAACAAGGTGAGCAAAGCTTCATTTTCTTTTTTTTTTTTTTTCTTTTTGTGTGTGTGTGTTTTCTAGACGATGGGAAGGATATTGGTTTCTTTAGCGCAGTTTTAACACACTCTTATCACATTCGGGCAGACATGCGAGCGCCTTAAAAGGTGGAAAATTTTTCCAGTGTGACACGAATGCATGAAGGCAAACTGTGGTTTGCTTATTCCAACACAAACATGGGAAATGTGGAAAATGTGTCCTCAATAATGCACTTTTGTGACAAAGCATTTCATAACACACAAGTTTACATCTGACAAAAATAATCGGGAGTAAAAACAAAAACTGTTTTCAAGGATAATTTCATTTATTGAGGGATCAAAACATACTTCACTCATCACACACATGCCTGGTTACTCTAAAAGCAACACACCATGCCCCAAATTAAAGAAATTTAAGAACAAATGAGAAATAAATGAACAGAAATCTACAAAGGGTTACTAAACAAATGGAAGCGAATCATGTCCCGGTGGTGAAGCTCCTCTTCCAAAATTACTCCATGAGCGGACCGACGACTCGTCCAGGAAGTCGTTAAAGATCCCACGGCAACATCCCATCCACTGCAGGGGTCACCTGCCTCAGGAAAGGTCAGAGTTCATGGGTCAACAACAAAAGACTGAGCAAAAATCTGCATTCAAAGGTGAAAGTTATATAGTCAGTTGTTATAAAACTTCCTGATGTTTCCCAAGATTTTCTAGAAAGTATTCCTTGGACTCGAGGGAGAGAAAGGTGGATGTTTTTGGACGGTTTGCGTCGTAAAACAAACACACCTTTTCAAATTATAACAGAATCATTTCGATAGTGAAGTACGATGGAGACATTGTGAGGTTCTGGTTCTGTTGCCGTCAGTAAAAACCTCAAAGAGAGGACAGAAGTTTGTCAGCAAAGCTTAAGGCTTCTTGGTTTATGTTGCAAGACCATCATCCAGAGCACGTCAACAAGTCCATCGAATTGTGTAAGAGACCTCAACAGTAAATGAATTAAACTCATAAGATGCTTTTCTGTTCATGCTAACGACTCAAAGCGTTCCATTCGCTCACACTTGGACACCAGGACACGGATCAGTCGGGATCTTGGGGTTAGGTAGCTCATAACCTTTCATTGCTTTCGAAGAGAAAGGCTTTGGATTGGCCTAGTGAAAGTCTGGATTTGAATCTGATAGAAATGTTAAGCAAAATACTGATGCTCGAGATGTGGACGAATGAAATCAATTCTGGCAAGAGAAAGTGGGCTGTGATTCCTCCGCTGCGACGTAAAGGACCACCACAAACTCTTGATGGAAGTTGATTCATCGAAGGATGGCACAACCGTCGAAACAATTTCTTTTTCACAAAGGGCCAGGTTAGTTTGGATTGGATTTTTCCCGTAATAAATACAACCACTGTTTTCAAAACTCCTTTCTTTAATCCAAGCAGGTTATCTTTGTCTGACATTAAAAAAAAAGCAAAGACATGACTTCATAATGGACTCTGTAACTTGCCCCCTCAGCATTTTCCCCTTTTGCTTTAAACCTCTGCGATAACTTCTGCCCAGAGCAGGGGAAAAAAAAAAAAGCGCTTTAAAGACGGAAAAATCCTTCCCCTCATCCCAACCGGCAGTCACTGCTAATTTATCCAAAAAGCTCCCTCTGGTGGTTCAGCGAGGACTCATCAAAGGGTCGTGGGTGTCACGTAGCAGCAGCTCAGATCATTTGCTGTGAAAGCAGCAGGGCTGGCGGCGGCGGTCTGTGCGAGCGCTGCTCTTCTGCTGGGGGTGGAGCCGCTGACATCCCATCATTCCTGATGGAGCCGCGGCTCAGGCAGCCTGGCAGCCAGATAAGCAGGCTGACAGGACGGTGCATCACTGTGGCTAATTTTCTGGTGAATCTGTGACCCCCTGACATGTTTCTCTCTCTCTCTCTCTCTTTCTCTCTCACAGTCAGACATGGCTGCAGAGAGGGTGGTGAAGACAGAGGAAGGAGAGAAGCTGGCCAAGGTAATGAAGGATGTCCTCTAAGTGCTTACATCCACGTGGAAAACACTCCGCCGGCGCTCTTCCTAATGTTTTTTCCGTTTTAGGAATACGGAGTGCCGTTTATGGAGACCAGTGCGAAGACGGGGGTCAACGTGGAGCTGGCTTTTCTCGCAATAGCAAAGTAAGTCCTCCATCCGACCGCGAGACGTCTTGGCTTTAAAGTGTCGTTTCTGATGGAAGAGCAGATTTGCTCGGTTTTTCCTTCAAGTTTCTCATTTTGTCCTTTTGTTCAGTGATTGCTGAAAGAGTGATTATGCGCCTCTTTTTAATCAGCTCAGTGTGCTGCCATCAAGTGGTGACAAAAAAACTTTCCGAAGTTGAGGCATTAAAATTCATGACGTCAAAAACGTGAGGATTTATTCAGGCGGTGCGGCTCCAAGTCTAAGTCGGAGATTAATATCACCGTTTGCCGACTCGGCTGCTTTTAAAGTTGCAAACAGTTTCAGATAAGATGCTTAACAATCAAATAAAAGTCATAAGCCTTGCACAGCTTGTTTCTACTGTTCTTGAGTTTTTCTGCTGCAAGCTGCCCGTCAAATGCATCACACAGTGCACAGTCCTCACATTTATTTACACCTCGGCAAAAAATTCTAACGTATTTTTAGGAGATTTTGTGAAGGGGGCAACACAAAGTTTCTGGGTTTCTTACATCGCTTGTGGTAAACTGCAAAGTGGACGTTTCAGTGGCTTTCTGTCTATGTGCCACATTTCTACAAAGGCCGGATTTATGGAGTGAATAAGTAAGAGTTTGTCCTGTCAGTTGAGAAACTGCATCAAACTTTTCAGCGGATCATTTGTCAGATGTGTCGATGCAACACGTCTAGACTTCTCCATTCATCTCCACGCATGTCCGATACGCAAGTAGGCTAACCTACTGCTAAATGTTCTACAAATCTATCATTTTCTTGTATTTATTTTTATTTAGCCAATTGTTCAGGGTGTCAGAAAACCATTGTGAGAAATAAAATGTTGAAATCCTACGAGATTAGGTAATCAGGCTTTATGGTACTTACCCTGTTTAAAGTACTATAAAAAAAATATCCATTAAAAGTATATCACTGAGGCGACTTTAAATTGTTTTACTATCACCAGATGAAACATTTCTCACTTCAAAAGCCCCATTAGCTCCGAACGACAGCATAACCCGCCGTCACAAAGTTAATCCACCAACAGATTGCACTAAATTTTGCACCTTTCACTGCTCATTATGGGGGGGAAATGAAATTTAAATTGACGGGGAATCATTTTTCTCGCGGGTCAGACGACCATGTTTCGCATTAGGGGGTTTGCATTTTAATCTCGCTCGTGCTCGCAGCCGACCTTCTCTGAGTTGACCTTGTTCTGTTCCTCTCGGGGATCCTCGTCGTTGCATTTCGTGCACGGACGCCGCCTCGTCCCCGTCTGACTCCGGCGTCGTCTAATCCAGCGTAATGGTTCTCGGCTAATTTGGTGTCGGCTGCTGTTGTCTCCTGTTAATGGGATTGCGTTTGTTTGAGAACTCCCACCTGGTGTCAGACGTTTTACGGTGTAATTTCTATTCCTTGTGTGGATGCCCTTCAAACTGAATGGCAAGAAATAATTTATTTTTTTCTTTTTTTCTTCGCTTTTCCTTTTACAAGCCAGGTCGCTCTTGCTGCATACCAACAGCATGTTCAGTTTGGAAATGTCATTCAGACCAATAAAAATGGAGATTTATTGCTGGTGTTTTTTTTTTGTTGTTTTTTTTTATTTGCTTCATCAACAACACAGACGGCTAAGAAAGACAGTGATTCGTTTTGAAATATTTATTTATTTAGAAAAAAATTCTTTAAATCTTGGCAATAAAATGTAGATCAGCAAAGACGTTTGATATGCAGAGCTTAGATTCTTTTAACATTTTATTCACCATTCCAAATATGCGATCAGTCAGTGATTTCTTATTTAGCAAGAGGGCAAATATATTTTTGCACAGTGCTAAAAATTAATGATATTATATTAATATAAATATAATAGTATTTGCATATTTATTATATACCAATTAATTTATAAGATTATCTATTTAAAAAAATTATTAAATTATTTATTTTACAATAAATAATTTGATAATTATTTAATAATAATTATTAATAAATAATTAATAAAAACAACATTTTTATTATTTTAAAACTATAATTTAGATTTATTCTGGTTATTGTCTGATATTAAAAGGTTGTTTCATCATTTTCTTACATCTGAGCGTGACAAAAAAAAAAAAAACAGGAGGAGAAGAAATGTGTAAGCAGCAGATGCTTCATCACAACACTGTTACTCTGGTGTGTGAGTCAGATTTATCTATAACAAGACAAAACCGCAATCTGTCAAATGTGATTTAAACCGGCGGAGTCCAGTTGTCCTGATCCAGGGGACGTCTTCAAGACTGTCTAATGAATCTCACAAGGCAAGTATGGGCATATAATTTCTATCTTTCACTTTTATAAATGGTTTGAAACCATAAGGTTCAGTTTACAGTGCAGTAGCTGACTTGTAAAATCAACCTGCTGGTATAAAAACACAACCAGTTTTTTCCTCATTGTTTGACAGTGAGGTTCCATCAGATTGAACCTCACTTTCAGTTTTAGGTCGGTTAGTGTTAGGATAAATATTTATTTCTAAATCCCTAATTTATTACTTTTTTCTGTAAGTCAGAGGTTTGCGTACGCTAAGATTACTACATCTTTGGGTTGGAAGCTCAGCTTTTAAGGCAACACTACGAACCAAGTGTTTTCTCTTTTTGGCATTATGGGGAAATATAAAAGAAATTGGAAAGAAAATGTGAACCACCACAAATCTGGTACATTCTTTGCTACAATTTCCAGGTGCCTAAAGTTGTCTCGTTCATCAGCTGAAACAAATATGTGCAAGTATGAACACAAAATCAAAATGTCCAACTTATCATCCTGCTCAGGAATTCAATTCAATTCAATTAGAAAATATTCGATTAATCCCAAAGGGAAATTAAATGCTGTTGTAGCTCATTTAATAAAAAAAAAAAAAAAAGATGAACTCCTTCTTGAAGAAGCTTTAGAGGAGCTTGCAAGCCTGCAGAGCTGTGAAATACGGGGGAATGGCAGCGTCATGTTGTGTTGGTGTCTTCCCAAAGCTGATGAGGAACGAATATTGAAGTGACATCTCAGCCATTAAATAAAACTCTACACATGCTGCCAAATCACTTGCAGAGTGGTGAAAGGATAACATCTTAGAGAGGCCATCTTAAAGTCCTGATATCAATATTTTCTCAGGGAAACATTTTGGGTGGGACTGAAAAGGTATGTATGGAAATACGACATACAAATCTGACTCAGTCACCAGTTCACACTGGAGGAATGGGCCAAAATTCCAGCAAAGCACTTTGGAGAAGCATCCTAAACATATGGCATGCCAAAATGCAACTCTACCAAATGCTAACGAGCTCACCTTTCTGACTTTGACAAAACTACTTAAAAATTTGAAGCAATTTCGGTAATCCTAACAGACCTAAATCAGAAAACGTTGTTTGGGTTTAAGTGCGGGTTTTCTTTTTTTTAAAAGGTTTTTGTTGGCTCTAGTGGCCTTTATTTGAAGGTAGTTCAACAGGAAAAAGGGGGAAGACATGCGGCAAATGTCACCAGGCCAGGAATCGAACCTGCGACCAATGGCATGAGGACTAAGGCCTCAATACATGGGTTGCGCTTTGCCCCTGCACCACCACAGCACCCCCGTTTAAGCGCGGTCTTTAATTACACAGACAGTATCAGCAATTTGGTGTTTTATCTGCGTCTGAGTCTCAGACAACGGAGTCAAGAAGTGGCGTCTGGTTTTTAGTTTTTGTTCACAACTGAAGGCCATGAAAGTAATCAGTGAGTCACCATTTTATTACAGCTGAGAGATGTTTGATTCATCTGCATGCTACTGGAGGATGAGGTGGAAAAGGCTCTCTCACTGCACAGCAAAATTAAAATGTAAAAGAAAATGTGGCAGAGTAGTGAAAAGAAAACCATCTACTACACTTACAGGAGAAATAAACGGGTCGGTTCTAATGTCTATAATGAAGAAATAGCAGCTGATTCTGCAAACCCCCTTATCACCATAGATACCGTCTCGTGAGCGCTAACTTCACCTCTCCTTGCAAAAGCGACCGATCCCGTCGTAATGCGCCAGTCGCACAGCCTGCGTTTCGAACCGACTTGTTTGGCGACGGCGTTTTTGTTTGGCAAAAGAGACGAGAATCATTCCACACCAAGAGCTTCGCCTCCAGTGGGGCTTCATTAGGTTGTGATTCGACAGAGTTTATTGTACGTAAAAAAAATCCGCCCTTGGGCTTAAATGTAGGCGACGTGTGATGTCAGTTTGAAGCACAAGCTGTGATAAACGATATTCCACCAGAGGCATTTTGATCAAATCTCAATGCTTCTGCTCTCCTTTCTCCCCTCCTTCTTTTTTATATTCTTGATTTGTTCGCCCTGTCTGTGCTCCATCCCACACATCCACCTCCTCTGCTTCTAACTTCCTGTCTCTGCCTCCCTCCCGCCCTCTCTCTCTCTCTCCTTCTCCTTTTCTCTGTCAGGGAGCTGAAGCACAGAGCAACGCAGCTGCCAAATGAGCCCAAGTTCAAGCTTCACGACTACATCGAATCTCAGAAGCACAAGTCTGGCTGCTGCAGGCTCGGGTAGCAGACGCCGAACGCCATGCAGAGAGACGGATAAAGGGTAGAGAAAGGATGGAAGGAGGGAGGGAGGGATTGAAGATGGGGTCAAGGTAAAAAGAATAAAGATAAAATGTCAGCTCTCTCTTATGAAAAGCCAATCCAAGCAACCATACCCCCCACCCCCAACACACACAACCCCTCCCGAGAGGCGGATGTTCTTCTGCGCAGAGCTTTTGGCTGAGTGGAAGCGAATCTGGACTTACTGCCATCCCTTTGCTGAAATGTGAATTTAAATAGTTTGTGTAATGTGTAGAAACGTTCGTGGTCTTTGTGGTGACAGTTGTATCCGAGTACAAATCAGGAGTAACAATCTGAAATGCTATACCCGTCTGCAGGGACTCCCTTGACAAGCGGCAGGTTTTCATGGACCATCAAAGCGACTGTTGATGTGGATATAGCATTTTATTTATTTTATTTTTATTTTTTTTCTCTCTGTGTGAACTGAACCCCATCCTTCTGGCCTTACAGTCTCCATCTTCAGTCGAGAGCTCACAGTCAGGTTGTAGCTAAATGGCCTACATCTGTTCACATCTGTACTGCTGTTAGGTAGAATAAAGCCAATATTTCGAGGGTAATTACCAACCTCGTGTCTGTCTGTACGTTCATGTCGAGATGCTGTAGGTGTACCGTTCCAGTTACAACTTCATGGATGTTAATGTCACATTTATTTAGGCATTTAATTATATTTTTAAACGTACTTTTTTCTTCGTGTGCCGCTTTTCCAACATTAAACTTCAATGATTTTTCCAGAAAAGAACCGGAAGTTTAATTTGCGGTCGTTCTCCAACTCACAGGGCGTCGAATTGGTCATTCAACACTGGGGAAGACTTAAGTGTGATGGTGTCAAATTTTAGTCTACAATAAGTTTTCAATACAATTAAGTTATTGGTTTCTAGAAAATGCTAGTTTTAGTGGTTAAATATTCCTAAGCGCCATAAATGAGCTTCCTGTATAATTCTGGCTTAACATATGTCTTCTTTTCTTAGCAGAACGAGCGCAGTTCAGTAAAATTGGTTGGTTTCTCAGGGCAAGCCCAGCAGAGGGACACAAACTGTACATTTTCAACCTACTTCTTTAGGTGAAGGTAATTCAAGAATATTCATAATAGCCAGCTTTATCCATTTAAAATCCAGTTTTATCGTGAGTGTTGGATCGTTGTCCTGTTTGAACACCAAACTGTTACTAATATTCGACCATCTAGTTGTTGACTTTTAAGTAAAGTAGAGGAGTTTGGGGTTAGTCCTCCGTAATTATTCCCTGGACTCAAGTTAAAAATCATGTAATTTCCTCCATTTTGTTCACTGGATTGCCTGGTTGCACTCGTAGTGTAAGGGAACCCTACAGAGTCAATTTGCAAGTAAACTGAGACTGATGATTTTGTGTTTTGTTGCTCACCTTCTTGGTCCACACCAGAGTCTCCCATTAAACTATCCAATGAAACGAACTCTGGTCCGTTTTCAGTGTACCAAACAGTGAAAGCGCCTGAGTGAGCTCAATTTTTGCCCCATCTGACTATAAATCTGAAACGATGCTTAAAGTCTGAAGGCCTCGTGAAGAGTGATGCCCTCAAGCCTCCGTGTTCCCTGGGTTGTTTATTAACGTCCAAATTAATTTGGATCAAGTGGTTTAAAACTCGGGCACAACTTGTGATCCAACAGGACAATGATCTCAAACACACACACCAAAAAAAAAAACAGGGTCAGTGTCAGTAAACCGATCAAGTTAAGTGAACTCTACTTATTCTGCTTTGAAGAGCATTCAGATATTCCATCTTACGTTATATGTTGCACTGTCAGTCGATTCTGGAAGAACAGTTTCAAAGAAATCCTTAAAAGTGAAAGCTTACTGGGACGTTCATACAAACGTCTTACTGGTGCTGTAGTTTCACCCCATATGAATAATAATAATAATAATAATAAAAAACATACTCATACAGATTCCTTCACGGCCCCCAGGCATTATTGTGTCTCTTCTAATGATGGATGTTGTTGTTGAGGCTGTGCCAAGCTGTATTTGTTGATGCACCACATTCTGTATTACTTTGTACTCTGTTCATTATGAATGTTTGGTTGTCTCTCCCTCCTCGGAGGCGTCACAGTGATCACAAAGTGCCATTAAAGTGCTTTGTTATCGTACGAAAGATATAAAAAGTATATTTTGTAATGTATGTGATGTTGCCTTATTGAAGTCGGTCTTGTCTGTGCTTCTGCTGTGTGTGTGTGTGTGTGTGTGTGCGTTTGTTTGTAATACCTTGTGGGGACGATTTTCCTGACATATGCTACGTTGTGGGGACCAATCGCTCCTCGTGGGGACCNAAAAGGGTAAAGGTAAGGTTTAGGCTGTAGAAATTAGTAGAAATGAATGGAAGTCAATGGAAAGTCCCCACAAAGATAGCAAAACAAACGTGTGTGTGTGTGTGTGTGTGTGTGTGTGTTTGTGTGTGCGTGCGTGCGTGTGCGCGCGCGCGCGTGTGCTGGTGAAACACTGGGTCCGCCCTGAACGGCAGGGTGTGTTGAGGTTAATGGGCCACAGTGTGGCAGCAGCTCCCTGCTTATTCTCCTCTGTGCACAATAAGTAAAAATTTACCACCGCAGGACAGATAATAAAAATCTTGAATCTGAAATTAATAGTAAAAGTAATTTAAAATTGTATTATTATTATTATTATTGTGGTATTTTTTGCTAGCAGTGTGTTACTTTTTTTTTTTGCTTTTCTTTTTTCCTGTTTTTGAAGTTACAGTGGGTGGAGTACACACGTGTGATTCTCTGACACCTGAATTCGGCTGCCCATCTCGCCCCCTCATATCCATCCATAGCATGAGTCACTCTGCAGATGCAGAAATTAGTTGGTGCATTTCTTTGTTCTTTTCTGTTTTTTTTTTGTTTTTTGTTTTTTGTTTTTTTAAAAAGGAATCGGTTGATAAGCACAAGAAAACAGCACTGAAGCTCCATCTGAAAGGAGAACAAGTGGAGAAACTCACTATGTACCCCCCCAGAAATGATCCTTTCTGAATGCTAGCTCACTCTAATGTAACTGGATATTTCTGAATGATTACCAAAGCAATCTGAGGCAAAACACATGGGCACTCAAACTTTCACCCCCGGGTTTAAAAAAAAGAAAAAAAATCATTAAACCCCACGCTGGCTTGGAAAAGCATCATCTCAGTTAATTGTGCACTGAATCCCAAGTTTTCAACTAAAAGTGTTTTTATATACTTTAAAAACTGTTATCTTTGGTAGATTTAGTGATGGGCTCCATTTTCAAACGGATTATTTGTTAATGATCTCTGTAAACGTGTATAATTCGTCCTTTAGGTGAAGGAAATTTAATATGCTGAATATATTATAGAGAAGAGTTTCGTGGCTTGACAAAAGAAAAACAAAAGCAGATAGATAGATAGATAGATAGATAGATAGATAGATAGATAGATACTCTGCTGCGTTGTCTGGCGACACCTTGACTAAATTATAAACAAGTTTGTATTTTATAAATGGGGCGGAAAAGGAAGGGCTCGCCCTGGGCGCCATTCATGCATGAACCGCTACTGTTTCTGGATAGCCTCGGTTTGTATTCACTCATCCACTCGTCCCCCCCTTTTGCATAAAGCAGCAGCTGGGCTGCTCCGTGGACGCACCTCCCTCTTCCTGAGTGGCTTTCCCACTTCTGCAGCAGCAGCGAAACGCCTTTACAGCTGAGTGAGTTTAATCAGGCTCAGCTCTGATCGGCAGACCCGGATCCAGGACCCAGCAAAAGCCAGAGTTTGGACTGAACCAGGCGTCCTCGCAGCAACTTGTGTGAAAGTGAGGAGTAGAGAGTGGGACACTCACCGGCGCGGTTCTCTGTCCCCTCCCCGCCCCTCTCACGGACTTATCTCCCCGACAGGACGGGGGCCGGGTGTTTTTAAGGGATACCGCTCAGTCTAAAACAAACACACCCTCCCCAGCAGCATCCTGAGAAGTCTCAGTCACTTCCACTGAGAGGGAGCAACAGGTTGAGCCGCGCTGTGAAGGAAGGAGAGAGAAGCTCACCATGCCGAGCAAAAGCCAGTATCTGCGCCCCCGGCTCTGCACGCTGCACAAGGGGGACAACGGCTACGGCTTCCACCTCCACGGGGAGAAGGGGAAGACGGGCCAGTTCATCCGCCTGGTGGAGCCCGACAGCCCGGCCGAGTCGTCGGGGCTCCGCGCCGGAGACCGGCTGGTGTTCGTGAACGGCGACGAGGTGGAGAGCGAGAGTCACCAGCAGGTCGTGTCCCGGATACGAGCCACCGCGGGCCCGCTGGAGCTCATAGTGGTGGACCCGGAGACGGAGCAGCTGCTGAAGAAGCACAACTTGAAGTGTCTGAAGGAGTACGTCTCCGAGGGGCTCCCCTTACCTCTAGAGGAGGAGGAGGAGGAGGAAGGCGAGGAGGTGGCGGTGGAAAAGGAGAAGGAGGCGGAGGAGGAGGAGAAGGAGAAGGAGGTAGTGGTGGAGAAGGGGGTCGCGGAGGCAGACGGGACAGAAAACGGGGATGTGAAGGTGGCAGAGGTGGAAAATGAGGAGGAGGTGGAAGAGGTGGAGGTGGCTGAGCAGGAGCAGGAGCAGGAACAGGAGGAGACACCCAGGGAGCTCACTCCGGTCCCGGTGGTACCGGACAGGAACGGAGAAGTCCATCAACAAGTGGAGAAGAAGCTGAGCATCAGCTCCGAGAAGGTGAGTCAAATACAGAAATGTTCATCCTGCATCATGTCACAGCATCCACCTGCTGGCTGCTTTAATTAGGAAACGCCTGATTCCAAAGACTTGATTGGAAACAGAGACCCACTCTGTCAGTCTGCCTCCTCTGAGACAGTGGCGGCTGTTGCTTAAACGGCGCCTTGGGCAGCCGCATGCCTCTGAGCCCCCACTACCCCACCCCACAAGGACCCACCCCCTTACAGTAACTTATAGATAAGCAGGTTTTACTGATCTGTAATCAACAATATCTCAATCTAAGCTGGTACAAAAGCGTAGAGAATGTTTTTTTTTTTCCTTTTCATAACTTAAGAAAAAGATTTCATGAACTTCAAATTGTGCTTTAAGGAATCTTTAAGAGTAAAGAATCCAGCTCAGATCTTCAAATCAGATGTCAGCTTTAGTGCCAATAGGTAACTGTGATGAACAATTTGGGTCCACTTGACAAGTTGTATTTTTTTAATATACATACATATGATGCTCAACGTATTCGTGACCCCCCTGAATGTGCCACCCTGGGTGGTTAGCCATAATGCTCATACAACAAATATTCCCATTTCACAGAGGAATCTCCTGCAAATAAAAGATGTTCTGGATTCTGACACATTTAGGTTAATCGTCGAGTCAAATGAAAACAAGCAGGGGTAAAGTTAAGGAGAATAAAAAACAAAACTTCAGATTCTGCCGACTGCAGCAAATCGACTTCGCCAAACAGCAGGGAACAATTTGGTTCTGTTTATTTAATCTTCACACCATGAATCCCTTTATTTGATTTTGTTTCACCCTTTCATCTTTGCCTGCTAAACATTATGGGGGACATTTTTATTTTTTTTCCTCAGCCACTTGTCTCTGTCCTCTTTTCTGTGTGTGCGTGCGTGTGTGAGGCTCTTTCACTCGAAGCACTTGAGAAGACGCTCCAGTCGAGGACAGCTGTGGCCCCTCGCTGAGCTTTGCTGGATGTTTACCCCGGAGGCTGTTTCTGTCTGTGTCCAAATAACACTCATCCTCAGAGGGGCAGAAAAAAACGCTAAATTAAACCCGTTAAAGCTGCTTTTATTGTATATTCTGCAAACTGAACCTTAAACGGTTCCCACTGTGCTGCAGGAACCTGATAAAACGTAGAAAATGTTAAGAATAAAGACGCTTAGGAATCACCTTGTCGAGAAGACGCTTCAATTTTTAAAAAGTAGATCTGCTTTTTGTTCTTTTTGCTTGATGACTTTCAAAATATATATATATATATTCATAAATGTTGCAATCTGCTAGGTTATTATGGAGGAATCTAAGGAGGACTGCAGTTTTTATTAAGCTCTTGTTTTTATGAAATACAGGATGAGGAGATCTGCTGTTTCCCCTCATTTGTATAATTTATCTGTCAGTGATGAGAGTTGCATTAATATCCTGGAGAGAAATCAACTTATTTTTTCTCACCCTATAAAACTGTGGCGAAAATGTAAATCTGAGGTTGTGTGTGTTTTCTCAGAAAAGCATGCAAAAACCTGATGGGACTAGAACTTTTTTTTTAAGTGATAAAATAATTCCTAGAAATGGCCTACCTGATAAATTGGTGCAAACTTCAGCTGCTGTTTTATGTTGAACTGGAGAATGTCTTTTTCGCTCCTGCCAGATGTTTAAAACTTAAAAACAAAAACAAAAAACAAAGACACAGAAACCATTGTTAAGTTTAATGCAATTATGTTTATTGAATGAATCTTAAAAGCAGAATCCCCTGCTGCTCTACATTCGTCTTAGTTCATAACAACAATATAATGACAGCTTTGGGTTTTCCGGTGCAGGCAGTTCCATTTGGATTCATGTTTCTGGTATTTAAAAGATTTTTTTTTCTTCTCTCTCACTCTCTCTGTCTCTCTCTCTCTCCTTCTCACATGAAAATAGCAACTGCCCACGCTTGTTTGTGCTCCGCACTTGAGCATTGCTGGGTTATGTTGTTTGTCCTACGAATACACAGCAATTGTTCTTGTGTTTACTCCCGATACTCTCCACAGATGGCCTAATGGAGCTGCGGCAGTTCACTTGAGTCTGGCACGCAACCTAAGGGGGAACGGCGTCGAGGCAAAAACAATGGCGCTCCCCAACAAAGTCATTTTCAAGCGTTGGGGTTTAAATTCAGCAGCTTCCCATCGCCACAACCTAGCCAAAGAAAAAACCCAGAGTGAATAATGTTGAGCAGCAAACCCAGTTGGGAATTCTCTTTGCGTTAAAGATGATTTTTCCATCGACATCGGAGCACGTCGTGGTGAAAATTAGACTCTAGAGACGCCTTCAAGTCTCTAGTCTCTGCTTTGCAAGGGCACCTCGAGGCGCATGTTGCGTTAACTCAACTGTTTCTGGAATTTTCTTCCTGCATCCTGTCTGGCATTCCTGTGTCCAAGCCCTGTCGCTCAGCCAGTGACATACACACACACAGAGAGAGAGAGAGAGAGAAACACACACACTGATCTCATACACTCCAGGCACACTCCACTCCGGTTCAGCAGTCGAACTCTTGTTTCTCTGATCTCACCTTTTTTTTTTTTTTTTGCGGCCCGAACTTTGTATGTGTACACACTCTCTCTCTCTCTCTCTCTCTCTCTCCCTCTCTCCCTCTCTCTGTCTCTCTGTTTCTGGAAGCTGAGGAGGCTAAGCTTTGCGGTTGCCACGGCAACGCCGTGTTGAGCGCTCGCGCGCGCGCTTGCAGGCCTTGTGAAAGTGTGCGCGAGGACGGAGGTAGGTGGAAGTGAGAACGTGTAAGAGGAGGGAGGTGTGAAAAGAATGGATGAGCAGTGATTAAGGGTCAGAAACGTTCAGCTCGCCCCGGGAGAACAGAGCCCGCTATCGTCACTGCAGAGCGGAAAAACAGACCAAAGCACATCGGCCGTTCCAAAGGTCATTGCTCTGTTTACCACGCTGTAAAACTTTTAGGCAGGAAAGTGCCTGGAGGATGTAGCCTCCGCCATTAATGAAAATATTGGGCATAAGGGTAAAATACATAGAAATTGGAACGCAGAAGTTGAATCATGTAGTCGAGCACAATATTTAACTATTTAAGTGCTTAAAAGTTAAGGGTACTTTCTGAATGTTCATGCCAAATTTATTTATATCGGCGTGTGTCTAGGCAACGAAATATTGTAGCAGCACAAGAATAAATGATTGGTTACAACAACAACAACAAAAAAAAAGCATAAAGCGTCCCAGAAACTGAGATATTCTGAGCAGGGGGTGATTGTTGGATACAGTCCAGGAAATTAACGATGACAAAAATATGCTCTAATTCACATATTATTATGAAAAGATTTAGACAGTCTAGATGTCTGAAAGTGGTAGTTTATATTTTTGAAGTGGAGTTATGCAGAGAATTTATCAGCAGTCAGTGTCTGACCTGCAGTAAATGGTACTCGTCTTATTTTGGAGAAACATAAACAATTTTGGATTTAATTTGAAGTCAGAACTTCAAAATGTGTAACATCTAAAGTTAGTATGTTCTAGATAAAAGTTGCCTGTTGTTAATATTTGAAAAAATTAATTAATACATGCTCACAAATAGAGGTTATGCAGTATCATGGTTGCCTCTGGTTTAATACTAATAGTAGATGTAAATGATCTTGCAATAAATAATTTATATCTGCAAGATACTGACTGTTTTTTCAAGGTAACCCCATATAAATCAAATCAGCTGGCGTTTCCCTTTAAAAACAGAAGAAAAGAGCAATATTTAATGTTGAAGACCATCAAGGGACCCAAAAAGATCAAAATAAGGACCCGCAAACATCAAAACTTTTACCTTGAAATAATACATATTTAGACAAAATCAAATCTTTTGAGAATCCAGGCATTCACATTAGTCTGAGTTATAGGTAACTTTCACATCTTTTACTGTGAAAGTTAATTTCTGAGAGAGCTTGAATATTGAAAAGAGAAACAGTCTTCATTGACAACACTTTCGTTAACACACCTTTTTGACTGTTCTTGTGTAGTGTGGGTATTACGTACAGCCTTTAATGCACAATGTTTTCAAAGTATTGTGTGCAGCACTATTTTTTTTTTCTTTCAGAAAAGCAGCTTCACAAAAACCGGGTGGGAGTAAATTTAGTTTGTTATGTAACTTGGAGCTGATAAGGCGGTTGTTGCACCTACCGGGGTTAGAGAAACGATTAACTGTGTAGTTTTAAGCAAAATCAATGAGTTCACGACTGCTGAATCATGTGCTTTCTTTTCATCATTAGTGGCAGTATTTGCAAATAAATAATCATCCAAATGAGCAATGTTGCATTTTAAATTGTACATTTGGACCAAATTTAGCCATTTCTAATAAAAAACAGTGCCTATGATTCAGATGGTAGAAACAGGGTGTGATGTGTAATTTTGGAAGCTCCCCTCTTCACCACCGGCTGCTTTCACAAGCTTGTCTTTAAACTGTAATTACAGAAGAGGAAGAGCACTTGTGTCAGATGAAATTGGCTGTGTCTAGATGAAATCTCAAAAGCAGGGAGGCGTTTCTAAGTTTATATCTGTGTGTGTGTGTGTGTGTGTGTGTGTGTGTGTGTGTGTGTGTGTGTGTGTGTGCGTGTGTGTGTGTGTGTGTGTTTGGGATTCTGCAGCTCCTAGATGCCACAAACACACGAGGTAGAGTTTGTGTCAAAGTGCCCTCTGTTTGCCATTTCTTCTCTCTAATCTGATTCCTATAAAAGCTGCTTATTAAAGAGCCTGGAACCGATGTGTCACCAGTCACGCCTGACACAGTTTTATTCTCACTTTATTTGGGAACCTGTGCAGAACGGCTCGTTTTTTGCAACAGACTCATCCCCAGCGTAGTTGAGAGGAGATTTAGTTTAGATTTTTATGCCCAAAGCATTAGAGATTACATTCATGTGAGGTTTTGTCGGGTTGTATAGGACAGCTGTGACTCAGGTGAGGAATATTTTAACCATCTAAAGCTTCCAAACACATTTCCAGTTTCTTAAATTCCTGTTTTTTTCAACATTAAGGATTTTCATCAAAGTGCTTTTCAAATGTATCCATACGCCGTGGCATTGTGTGCATCTGATTGGGATTTTTCAGTCTATCAGTTTTTTTGTCTGATAGACCAACACAGTGTAGCACATCAATGTAAAGTTAAATAAAAAACTTGCATTGGTTGGAATTTTTTTTTAGCAGAAAACAATCTGAAAAGTGTGGCGTGCATTTGTCTAAGGAGTCAGAATCACCTCATTCGCGTCCGCAGATCTTCTGACGGCATGTCAGACTGAACGGTTTGATTAATCATCTGTGGATGTCAGTTATTTCTGGGTCTTGCAGACTCTACTGGTGGAAGGAGAACCTCCAACCAAATCTTAACTCTTTTGCAGCCTCTTATAAAGTTTCTGGCATGTTTGCAATTAATTTATTTCTATCCATCTTCCCATCAGCTCTGAGCTGCTGTGACCTGCTTTGATTAGCATTATGTGGAACATTTATCAACATATATATATATATTTTTTTTTTTTACTTGATGATGGCATCTGACAAAATTCAATGCTTATCGCTTATTTTATAATTGGTGACTGTATGACGTTTTCATGATGTTAAGCATTTGTACTGCCGTGTTGCTGAAATGTGTCGCACAAATAAACTTGATTAGACAGAGTGTCTTCATCTGCGTGTTTGCTTTGGCCCCTAACATTTTAAAATTGGAACCCATTTTCATTTAGCTATAGCGTTTTTTGGGGGGTTTTTTGCGACTCCATTAAGCAGAGATTTGTTCAGCTGTGGATCCCTGCAGCTCTTCTATTGTTACTGTGGGTCTCTTGGCTGCTTTCTAAATAATAATCTCCTTGCTCCGCCTGTCAATTTAGGTGGATGGATGTGCGTTGTGTTGTCGTCTTTCCGTTGTCAGATGATGGAGCTTTGCGAGATATCCAAAACCTAATCCTGCTTTAAACTTCTCCACAGTTTTCTCCCTGGTCTGATGTGACGTAAGACTGGACATTATTACATACTAAGGGTTTTTTTTTTTTTTTTGAAAGTAAGTGGTTGGAAGAAAAAGCATTGAAAACACCTAATGCGGTATGAATAGGGTGCGTTCGCCAGCAGAGTTTGAGCCATTACTCAAGTTACTGACATTGAAAGGCATGCTTTAAGGATTAGCAGGTTGATGAGGCTGATAATAGAACAGACGTCAGCTTTGAGAATTTATTTGCACTGGAGGCAGAAATGGGCACACCTACAGTAACTATTCGAGCCAGGATGGTCAGGAGGAGGTTCAGACCTCAGGACGTTAGCGCTGGTTTCCTGTCATTGTTGCTGGCGTAGGATTCTCCCACTTCCTTCAGCTTGATCCCTCTCTGACCCATCTTTCAAGGACAAACAATCTTTCATCAGTCAATCTTTCATCTAAAAAACAAAAACCCGTATATCCCATTATAAACAGTGATGTCAGTTTGGTTATCTGTTATCTTCTGCCTAAGAATGGACGCTAAGCTTTGGTTAAACGCACTCAGTTTGTTCAGCTGATGGTTTACTGCCTCTGAACGTCTGGTTACTATAAAAGCTACTGTGACAAAGCCAGGTTATTATTCCCCGTTTGTGTAACGAAGCGCCGTCTGACAGGATCAGATGTACTGAATGATTCATTCAGACCACCTGCGGACTCCCGACTTGAACATGGCGTCGTCGCATTTTAAATTTGTTCTGTGTGGGCGTTTCAGGCACATGTTGAGGTGGACACGTTTGCATGCGCAAGTGCATTCTGGAGCGATTTCTGTTTTGTTTATAAGACTTGGACCTTGAGAAAGGTTTGTATATTCCTGATTGCAACATGTTTCCCTTTTGAGAGATTAGAGCTTCGGCCTGAGATGTAGATACAACAACAAAACATTCAGTCGAATTTAGTGTTTATCAGAATAAGATAGATAAAGAAATACACCAAGTGCACACATACGGCACTTCTAAAATGAAGCTGTAAGGATGAGATCGTCTCGTTGCTTTCAGGTGATGTGCGTCTTGCGTGGAAACAGTCATCAGAACATTGTGGCTCATTTGCAGTCATCCGTTTTTTTGTACATCGTTGACGTACTGATACAAATGTTAGTTCTAATTTCTCTTCAAAAATAAAGTAAGTGAAACTAACAGCATTTAAAATTTTTCTTCTAGCCTTCCTGTTTGTGGGTGATCATTAATTTTGTTTACAATTAGTAGAAGTGAAGCCACGTCATGTTTCTGAAGGAATCGATTTCTAAAACGAGAAATATTATTACAGAGTGGCCGCTTAAAAATGTCTTTAGCATCTTACTTTAGCAGCTAGCTGTGGATAGCATTAATAAAACAGTAGTCTTCTATTGTATTTTTGGACAACATACATTTTTATCTCAAATATGAAATGTAGATTTCCAACATTTGCTGTTCTCTCCCTCTTGTCACCTTCTGAAATCTTCCACTCTATCACTTTCTCAATGCCTGGATATAAAATGCACATACATTGTAGAAAACACAGTTTTCATTTAAATAACTTGTAATATTTGTTGCAGCCTTTGACCTCAACATAAACACCTTTCTAGTGCTGCAAATAGATAACTTTACCCAAATCGAGGTGCTCAACAGATTAGAGTTTTATTATCGCAAACCGTGTTTATTCCTAGTGAACTTTCCTCAAGTCAGGCATTTCTAAACCACTGCCAACATTTCTATGCATAAAATCTTAACTAAATTTCATAGCAAACCTGAGAGATAAAACGGATCACTGTTGCTGCATTATGTTTAGCTTTTGCTACTACCTTTTAAAGTCTTGCTCTCTCTCACTTTCTCAAAGCCTGAATAAACAGTGTACTCAGGGTGCAGTGTCATGTGGAAAATATGTTTTTCTTTTTTAAGTTATTCTAATTTTATTTGTAAATTTAACTTTTAATAGTCAATCACTCAGTAACAGTGTTGTACTATAATCTAGTTCAGGGGTGGGCAACTCCAGGCCGCGAGGGCCGGT
This sequence comes from Poecilia formosa, assembly GCF_000485575.1. NCBI lineage: Eukaryota > Metazoa > Chordata > Actinopteri > Cyprinodontiformes > Poeciliidae > Poecilia > Poecilia formosa. Next base: position 498,955 of record NW_006800285.1, read on the forward strand.
CTCCTGCAACTTTTAGATGCAGCTCTACTTCAACACCTGAGTCAAATAATGAGGTCGGTATCAGGACTCTGGAGAACCTGACTGCACTTAGGAGGTGATTCAGCTGTTGGATTCAAGTGTGTTGGACCAGGGAGACATCTAAGAGTTGCAGGACACCGGTCCTCGAGGACCAGGATTGCCCACCCCTGATCTAGTTTCACTTATCCGTGAGGTATTTAAGGATTTATAGAAGAAGGATATAGATAAAAATAGTGTCTTTAGTGTTGCTGCTTTGACTTTGAAAAGCTGATGTAAGCAGAGTGTTGTCATGAAAGACTGCACACCCTCTGGCAATGTTTTCTAAGAATGTCCTGTGCAATATTTGGGGGGAAAATAGAGAAACGTGACACAACACATAACAATCTAATTGGTGAAATAACGATCAGAGAGCAGAGATAGCTTTTTGAAATGTATTGATATGTTTTTATATATACATCCACTAAACAGAGTGGTGCCAGGAAATGAGAGGAGGAAGAAACAAGGGTAGGGCAACACAAATCCTCAGCTGGCCTTCAACTGGGAACCCTGTCATTTTAACCCTTAACAAACACAGACATCTCTGTGTGCGATTTTCTTTTTTGTGTGTGTGCGCGCGTCAGCTCATGTTCCCCTGTGATGCTGCTTAAATGTCAATTCAAAACAAAAGCTCCCTCTGGTAAATGTTTAGCTCCAGATAATGAGGTGAAGAACACTGCATCGTTTTAATAATCAGGATCAAAGCAAGTAATCAGTCTGGAGGGTTCTCCACAACGCGCCATCATAGCTACTTAGCACTCTATCCTGCTGAAAACTGTGTGACATCAGCCCAAACAACAGGGCCACTGTCTCCAGGTCAGGAGTGGAACCTGAATCCTGTGTGTGTGTGTGTGTGTGTGTGTGTGTGTGTGTGTGTGTGTGTGTGTGTG
>NW_006800285.1:499911-512043 GCF_000485575.1 Poecilia formosa
GTGGGTGGGTGAGGTTGGTGGTGACTGGGTCTCATGGGATACTGGACAGAGACTCTCCACAATGGCACATTCCAAGTCTCCACTTCATTATGCTAAAGGTTCACCACCCTGGCCGGACAATGAGCTGGAGGCTCGGCCCCGCCCTGTCGGGGGTGGAGGAGGGAAGTGACTCGACCCTCACCCCGCAATGCTCTCAGCCGCTTTCTATTTAAATCCAGCGGCATATTGCTTTCAAATTTAGTTTTCATTATCAAGGTAGAAGAAATTATGGTGGACACATAGGTGAAAAGGAGGCTAGAAGGAGCCTGAGGTACAGATTTACAAGATTCAAGGTTTCCTCCAGAAAACCCGCTAAGCCTGGTGGTTGTGTGCCAGGGCAGTCATTCATCCAGCATGTTTTTGAGTTAAAAAATGTTTAATGTTGACAGGATATTTGAAAATATCACTTGATAATTATGTTACTGAAAGATTGGAAGATTTATACATGAGCACCAACTATAAAATCTTAAAAAAAAAAGAAAAAAAAGGCTTAAATAAATCAGCAATGCTTAGCCTGGTGGGGGCACAAGTAAAGCCTGGTGGCCTGCCAGGCTTATAATACACTGGGGTAAACCCTTAGATTGAAAATTCTTTCACGACTCTATTTAACATTATGACACAAAATCTGTATGAAGACCGATAACGTTAAGAAGAGGAGTGACAATAGTTGTTAACTATTTAGCTTTATCGGGTGTAGATGTTGGTAAGTTGATATGAAAAGCTGCTACGTCCAGCAACAAAAGCCTCCATAACGAGCTTTTTTCTACCACTCATTAAATATTCATGGGCCAAGGTGTGACCATGTGTGTCCATGAGAGATTGAGGGGAGTCGCAGAAAGCAGGTGAGAGTTATTAGCTGCTTTTATATAAGCGATTCGCAACTGTAGCATTTTGAATGTTTTAAATATGTCCATTGCTTAGGTAACTGGATGCAATACCCTGAAAGAAAGACAAAGTGTGCCGGGTTCAACACAGTAGACGAGATGCAACAACAATTCTTTTATTAGCCCAAATCTGGGTGTTCAGAACTATCTGAAATTGTATTTTTGTCCCAGAACATGACTCATTGTCCCTCTCCAAAACATAACAATGACATCTACGTCCTGAGACTGTTCAGAATGGGATGTCGACGCCAAGTACAACAAGAAAAGGTGATAAAAGAAAAGGTCCTTCCATCCATCACTTCCAGGCCCAAACCGTCCCGCATACAAACAGAACAAATCTGAAACGATATGCAGTGCAGGCTCAGAAGTGATTGAGCACCAGAACCGAGCCATGAGCCGCGCAGCTTCCAGGTTCTGTGGTTTTAAAGCTTTCACAGTGAGGCCACAGGAACAGAGCGTGCCCAGTTCATGTCATCAGCTCTGCTTGTTTTCAACAAAGCCTGATTGCTCAGCTTTTTTTTTTCAATGCCACTATTTCTATTCTTCATGTCATCCTTTATTTTATGAGAAATTTCATTATTTATTTATTTATTTATTTATTTTCGCATTCATCTGTTGTGTTGTCTGTGTTGCTTTTATTTTTGGTGTATGATTGGATGACATTGACTGGATTTTAGACAATCTTGGGGTAAATAAACGTAATAAAAAGAAATTTACCTGATGTTCCTTGTAAAAAGTATTCACACCCATGGACTTTATTTAAAAACTTCACCACATTCCAACCACAAACTCCAATGTGTTTTGTTGGGCTTTAATGTGGGACAGACCAACACAAATTTGCACACAATTGAGAAGCAGAAGAAAATTTTATGTTTTTCCAAAGAAAAAAAAAAACTACAAAGGGGTCCATTTTTATTCATACTTTTTGAGTCAGAACTTTGTAAAAAGCAGCTATTTCCTCCTGTGACAACTCACATTTTTGTCACTTCTTTTCAAAACAACTCCAGCTCAGTCACACTGGAGCAGGTTGGTAATTCATTTTCAGTCTGCTGGGCCACTCTAACACTGGCTGCATGTTTGTGATTGTCGTCCAACTGCAAAGTGAACCTCTTCCCCAGGATCAGGTCAGCTGCAGCCAACAACAGGTTTCTTAAAAGGACTAGCAAGCATTTATCTCCATCCATCTTCCAATTTGTGGCTTTTAACAGCTATCCAATCCTCCTTTACCCAAAGCAAGAGCTGCATTCACATTCTCGCCACAAAGTCAAGCCTGTTCCCAGTGCGTGTTGGACTCCATCAGGCCTTTGTTCCCCTCTCTCCTAACCTCCCATCTGGTCCAATGATCCAGCTTGAAACCCAGCTTGGCTCCCTCAAAGCACGCAAGAAGCACAAAAAATTTGTGCTATGCTTAAGGAAAGACCAAGATTTACATCGAGTCTGACCGCGAGGCTGTTACCTGCTCATGACAATCACAAGGACCACCAGGCTCGCGTCCCGTGTCATGGAGCGACCACGGTGCCTGGCTGCATGTCACTTCAGTGGTTATTGTTGATGCTGATCAAAGAGGCCAGACTCATGTGAGAGACGTCTTGCTTCATTGCCACGACAAGGGAAATGGGGTCAAAGTCTGAACAGAGAGCTGACAGAGAAATGGCCGATAGCCAGTTGTCACTGACGATCTGCAGAAAGTGTGATTTCACAGCATGTTGGCTGTTCTGCATAAAGATGTGCCGCTGAAATGCACCGCTGTGGTTTTATGGAAAAATTTGGAATGCCGCATTGGATTAAATGCTCTTTTTCTTGTTTGTATGTTTTTAAATGAATGCTCTCCTCTTATGTTTCTGCCTGTGATTATTCGTCAAATTGGCCGAGCATTAGGGAAAACGCGAATTAAGTGGCTGGCTGAGTGGCAGGGCCACAGCAGCTGAAATATCACACTAGGATTGCTCCCTCTGTGCCAGACACTGAGTGGTTTATGGCTCCAGCTCCCCTCCATTGAACAGCATCAGCACAACAAACTGGATAATGCAGAATGGCTGCTGGCTCAGGCGGCAGGTGATAAACATGATGGGTATTTATTATGACATTTGCGACTCCCTGAAGATTCGTATCAGTCAAGCCTACTTGGAAGTCAGAGTTAAATATCTTGTTTAGAAGTGTGTGCATGTGTTTGCAGCATCAGCTTGATTCTGGCCATTTTCTTTAGTGCAGGCTAAAATATTTTTTAAAGATAATCAGGTGGATTTCTAAAATATAAAGTTAAATAATTAGCTGTAATTAACTGAGCAGTGCCAGATGGCCACACAGGTTCTGGTTCTGCAGGAGGTTACTTCCTGTTAAAGGGAAGTTTTTACTCTCCGCTGTCGCCACATGCATGGTCGGTGTGGAGAGATTCCTATAAAGTCAACAACACAACGCAACGGCATGCTTGTCCAGGAGAAGTGAATGACTCGGTGCAATCTGATAAGTTTCCTTAGACGGAGAATTTTTTAAATAATTTGAAAAACAAACTGAACTTTGATAATGGGAATTATTTCAAATATAATCATGACTGAACTGAAATTAATTTTGTGAAGACGACTTGGTACTATGCATACTGAATTGAATTAAACTGAATTATAATAAATTGCTCCTTTTAAATTGAACTGTTTCCACATTTGTTGTGTTTTTAATAACGCAATAAATAAAAACTGAACTAGATATGTTGGCATTTTACATCACACTTTGAATGAGTTTACATTCTAAATTGAGCTGATATTACGCTCTCAGGGCATTTATGATCTAGGCTTGTTATACCTGTGATTAACAAGGGTTAAAAAATTGAACAGGGGTTAGTAATGGGTTAAAAAAAATTAACCTGTTAATTTCTCCTGAACTTGCACACAACCCGTTACATATAAGATTGTGCAACATTAAGCATATTTTTGCTCAGTTTATGGTGCCACAAGTCCCAAAAAGGAGGAACAGTTAAAACATTTCTTTATTTTTGTTTTACTTCTATAAATTAGGCTTTTAAGTTGAAATTAGTGACCTCTTGTTTCTCTGTAGCATAAACATGACCTGACACAGAGGCCTTAGCAACTCTTCAAAATGGGAAAGACCAGGGATCGTCATATAACATGACGTCAGACATAGCGGTTCATAAAAATATTGTTTGATAACAGGCAATATTCAGCACACACAAATAAGGAAGGAATATATACAATGAGAGTTTAAACCTAACTTTGAATACAAAACGGGAAGCAACATTAGATTTGACAATGTCGAAGGCGGCCTTCTGGTCAGGGAAGTTCCTCTGATTTTACAGACACTCCTTGCAGGTTTTCCCTAAAAGGAACTAGTTATAATCACCCTTTCACCAATGATATGTCATGGTTTGGCCACATAGGATAGATAAAGTGATTTATTGACAAAGTATTGAACTTAATTGCCCTTATATTAAATGTATGTTCCAAGATAAAACGGTAAGATTTTTGTAAAACTGTCCCACGAGTATAGATTCTTTCGCTGTGTGTGTGCGTGCGTGTGTGTGTGTGTGTTTGCCAGTTGATTGTGCAATGTAACTATGCTTGTCACATCTACTGCTGAATCCATTGTTCCTGTTGATAATTTCTTCTACGGTGTAGGAAATTATATGACTTTAGTCGATCGGTTTGTGATAGAAAGCTTCCTGGTTCAATCTGTAGTGAGTCCAAATAAAGAAAATGTTTGTTGCAAACCACAGAGCAATGATTGTTGACATGTGAGAGCACAGAGAATAAGTTTAAAAGAAGTTCTTTGCGTCTTTATGAGATTGGAAACGTACAAAAATACAATAAAAGTCCTTTGTAGAATCTTAAAATGATAAAAAGCAAAGCCTTTTGTAACTGTCTGACGTATACAAATGTTTCCCTTCTGCAAAAGAGCAAAAATAGAAGCTAATCCTCCCTTTCAGTTTCAGGCGCTGTTATGTCAAACCAAACTGTGATGTTTCCTTGTTATCAGAGCTTGAGGGAACCCAGAACAGATCTGGTGCACGATCACGTCAAGCTGTGAAGTGAATCTTAAAAACAAAGCAGGAGCTAAAGCTTAAGATTTATTTCTACAAAAGTGTCACGCACCTAAGGCAGAATATATACATACAGAATATATACAGTGTGTGTGTGTGTGTGTATATATATATATATATATATATATATATATATATATATATATATATATATATATAAAAAATACAGTTCAAAAGGCTCCAAAACCAGAAACGGATTCTTTGACTAAGAAAAATAAAAATAAAAAACTGGTATTTTGAGGGTTTAAAATTTTCCAGTTACAATGGAAAACCTTTAATGTCAAAACTGAATTATTTTCAATACCATCTTGCATCTCTGATCTGCCTTCAAAACGAACAAAACCCAGAATAGCTAACCCATCTCCAGTCGGTATAGCAACTTCCAAACTGAAGAGTTTTAATGGGAGTGCTAGTTGGAAAAGATTAAGGATGATGCATTGCACTGATCTCTGATGGAAAAGGGGGAAAAAAGTCCTAAATTGTACGTGATGTGTGATTATAATCTCGCTTAGACATTAGATATGCTAATCTGCATGAAGACAAGTGGAAAGAGAAAGACGAAACGTTTCAGGCATGCCACTGGACTCCCCCAGCTGACGCTGGGCATCCCTGCGGCTTGGGACGGGACGCAGCTCACCCCGGCAGGGACAACAGAGGACGGTCTGTGTCACGGAGGAGCGGGGGGGCCGAGGAATCTCCACACGGCTCGGCAATCTGTGGAATCTGCTGAGCACACGCAACCCGGGACGGGAATTCAAGACGCTAACAAATGTGATTGTACTCCAGCTGCTCAGTGCTATAACGGTACAAGCACACTATGTCCAATATGACAAAATGTTTCAGAGGAAACATGATAATCCAGCATCATCTCACGAGCGTGAAGCTCTTTATCTCTTGAGGAAGCTTAAAAAAATATAATCCTCACCATCTTGTCCCGCTTATCAATATTTGCCGCAGTTTTATGAAAGATCAAAGTCAAATGGCGTATTTATTAGAGTTTGCGAAACGTTCCTCCCGGAAATGGAAAAAATAAAATAAAATAAAAAAAAATGTTTATTGAAATGAACGCACTTTCAGGGACTCAGACTTTCCCTTTGACGAGAGAGGAAGTGAAGAACAGGAACTGTTGACACATCTTTCCTCAATATGCTTCCGTCTGATGGCTCAACTTCCTAACATGAAAGAGAAATCAGCACAAAAACAAGCAGGAGCTTTGAAACCCAAACTCACGTCGTCGCGCGCACACAGGGTTTCGCTGATTAGCACGTACGACGTGAGACGTCGCTAGACTGTGAATCAAAGGAGTTTTTAACGTTGCACAAGAGATGGTGCTTTTCTGAGTTAAACATAGCTTGAAAATGGTGCAAAGTGCTCCTGCAGCATTGGGGGAACGGCAATAAGAGAGGAAACGATCCACTAATTTAGACCCACTGACGCAAAATGAGGCATAAAAAGCAGACTCCACCTTTTTGTCCCCTCTGTAATTTTACTTGCATCTTTGCAATTTAGAGTCCTCATAAGGCAATGCATGTTTGTTTGTGTTTCATGCAGCACTTGGTATATGCTAAGGTCTTTACACAAGGAAAGAGATTAAAATTACACAAACAATTAAGATGATTTATATGCTAATTTAAAAGTCACATTTTGGCCACTCATCACAAAGTAGCTCATTAACAAGACCCTGATATTACCAGTATTTTTAGTCCCAATTTAAAGAAACTCCACATCATAGAAGTGTAATAAATCTGCTTACACTTTTTACTTCTGCATGCAAACCTTGGAAAAACCTACACTGAGTAGGAATATATTTATTTTGTCATTAGAAAACACATTCAGGGTTAAGATTCAGAATTATGTCTCATTTTTGTTTAAAAACTGATTTATTTTCATCAGTTCTTTCTTAGCTTGTGTCAAATGGATATTAAAGAAGAAAGCAAAAGCGAAGAGATTCTCAACATGATTTTAGTAAATAGAAAAAAAAAATGCTGACACTGATGGAATGCAATGCAATTCTATCACATTAACCATCTACCCTTCTGCAAATTATATTTGTTATGCTTGTTGTCACTGATGCAAAAACATCCTCCAGGGTGTACGAAACTATCTTTAGCATATTAGGAAGTAGTCCTGTTGGCATAAGTAGCAGTATTAAAACAGAGTTTGTGTTTCCTTTTCCTAACTCTGAATTTCTGAATGTGTTTCTTTTCGAGATCTTTTAGCCTATTTCATGATGTCAGACGGGTCTTACTTTAAAACACATTGATTTTACAGGTATGGCTTAGGTGAGGTTGGTGAAACTGAACTAAAAATGCTCACAGTTAATTTTTGACTTAACATTGAGGACAGCTACATTTTCACCCAAATAGATTGGATAGCTTTTTACTGAAATCATCATTTTGAAACTTTTATATTTACTCAGGTTATTCAAACATTTTGTGTGACATAAAAGCAAATAAGAGGAAAAAAAAATCTGCGATGGTGAAACTGCATTTTCACTGCACAGGGCAACAGTCTATCAAATACTGCTTTGTTGCTGCGTCTTTGGGTTGGCAGAGATTACAGTGACGATCCTAATGCCATGTAATTTAATTTCAGTTCTCGTTTCTGAGGCGACTTTTTTCTTAAATTAAGTCAATTTAACCTCAGAGGTTACGTTTCCAGTTTCTATCAGCTGCTGGGTTCCTACAAAGGGTCACAAAAGTGGTGTGGCCTCTTTTTTTCCTCTACAACATGACTTATAAGAAATGAATTTCTCAGTTTAGCATCTTCCGGTGTAGAAACTATGACGTATATCGGTTTATATATATTCTAACTGTTCCAGTTTATGCTCATGGTTTCTCTTTCTGCCAACACAGATCTTCCTCTAAACATTTTGACTTCTGTTAAACCCAGACATGAATTTCTCATTTTAGGCACGTTTTTTCTGCAAAACGGAGCAGTTTGCAAAACAGCAGATGTTGTTGGGTAAGAACAGCTGGGTTTCGTAACAGCGAAGTGACAATCAATCATTGCGAGATTAATTGTTGAGCCAGGCTGCATCAGGTGTTGAAATAAGTAAAGTTAATGGTTTTATGTGCTTTTAGTTGGCCATTGATTTCTCTTGAAAGCGTCTAGTTGACTAAGGGAGGGAGCGTCAGGTCAGGTGTGACCACGGTGACAAAGGTCGCCTTGACTCTAGGATTTTGCTCATTATTTCAGCCTCGTCCTCTTTGATGACAAAACCATTCGACCCTCCGGGTTCTAAACTTAGAACCCGTTTCATCCCACCAGCGGAAGGGAGGCTCTGGGATCAGGCTGGAGGTTTTTTCCTGGATGACAATACAGCTCCGACTCTCCCTGCCATCCCGGAGCAGGATTGGTCGAGACAGAGATGGGAGAGGCGGTCAGAGGTCAACGCCCAGCTCCCATTGTCCTCCTCGGAGCCGCTCCGGAACCGGTCCCTTTTCCTCAGAGCCCCCTTCGCAAATACTCCAGAAACCTTCCCAACAGACCTCCAATCACAGACCCCCCTTTCCTTCCTGGCGAGCACTCGGAATCACGTGGGCCGAAAAAAAGCGCCGCTGAAGTTTACCCCTGATTGTTGAAAACACGGCACACAACACTGCAGCATGCCGCAGCAGACACCTGCATGTTCGCCCTCGGCTGTATATTCATGGTAAACGAGTCACAGGAGCTCTCCGTCATCTTCGTGCCCCTTGTCCTCTCTGAACCGACACCCATGGTGGAGGTATTTAGTTGTTCTCTTTTTTTTTTTCCTCCCTAAGGGGCTGACCCACTGCTTCACTCCTGCCGCTCAGATCTCTAACATGTGTGTTTTGTCCTGCAGGAGGAGCGCGCCGAGCTGCGGCCACGTCTCTGCGTGATCCAGCGGGGGTCTAACGGATATGGCTTCAACCTGCACAGCGAGCGGGCGCGGCCGGGCCAGTACATCAGAGCGGTGGATGACGACTCTCCAGCCGAGAGGGCCGGCCTGCAGCCGAAGGACAGGATAGTAGAGGTAATGTTAAAGAGCTGGAGTCCTTTGAAGATGACACAGGACGGGAAATGAGCACAGAGACACCATTAAAGCTAAGTCTGACTGGATCAGTCCTGTTGTATTCATATAGAAATAAGCTCTTAAGAGCCACCTGCCAGAAAACATTCCCACAGGCGCATCCTGATTAGCCTTGCACACTTCCGCTGTCGTCAGCTCAGGGTTTCTTAGACAAAAATAGAGAAGAATGGCGCGTTGTGCAACCAGGCCTCACCTACAGTGTGGTTTAAGACTGAAAGCCTTTTTATGTTCGCTGTTCTGGGCTTTTCTGTGATCCGCCGGCTTCACGTTTCAGGTATCAAGTGCGTAAGAACAGGAATTCATGTTTGTTTGTTTGAACCGGTTTCAGTCGTTCTCGACTGCAGCAAAGATGAGCTTATTTTAAAAACAGTTAATTTGGAAATTTGAATGGGGTTTGCCAGTATTGTAATGTGAAGCAGTGAGACGGAGGCTAATCTTCCTCAGTCACTGTTCAAAACGGGGGAAACATAAGAACATGCATTTAAAAAGGGCATAAACAGGTGAAATCATGTTTATAAAACCCTGTATAAAGACGCACGTCCTCTATGTTAGATTAGATTTTAATCACAATAGGTAAAAGGATTTCCAAGTTCTAAATGTCAAAAATATTGTGGCTTCTATTTAAAGTCTTTCTTCAAATTCTAGACTTAAAAATGTGTGAAAGTCCAGATGAAGTTCTGACAGATTGGCAATATATTTGAGTTAATTAGAGACACATGTCCTGAACGTGGCTTCTTTGTTTTTATGGACATAAATAAATAAATCAGACAAGATATCAGGGAGAAAACTGTAGACTTCATCCCATTGGAGCAATTTTAAAAAAATGCCACATTCATTTGTTGTGTGTCGCAGAGAGGAACATGTTTAGGTGTAAAATATATATTTTTAAAAAAAGCAGACGACCATGTAAATATGCTGATTGATGCTGGTATTGCTGAATTATCTACAGTCCTGTATGAGCCTGGACTGAAAGGCCACTCGGCACAGAAGAATCCATTATTAAAAAGATTGTCACTCCACGACAAACGCCTTAATTTTCAGAGATCCGTTCTGATAAAACTATAATTAAAGCGTTTCAGTGGCAGACGTTAAAGCTTAAAGTGACCACGTTTGGAGCAATCTTTGCTAAACCCTAATCTCGGCCCCACTGGAAATGTTTGGGCCGAGTTGAAAAGGAGAGTGAGAAACGCAGCCTGAAAAAACTTTTCCACATCGTTTGAGACGTATGTGGGAGGATTCACAAAATGTTTGTCGACCAAATACTGTTTGTAAACTTCCAACATTTTACAAAAAAAAAAAAAAAGCAATAAAGGTTTCTCTTTATGTTTAACTAAGAAATAATTCAGGTAATCTTAACTGACCAAAGTGAGAGAATGTTTAGTCTGATTTAATGTCAGCCGATAAAAATGAAAATAATATTTTAGGGTTAGACATTAGGCTAATATCTACAGTCAGAGAGATAATGTACAAGTTTTAGACAACTGGAGGCGTGACACACGATGCTGGGCCAGAATAAAACGCACCGTAAGAGAGCTGCCACGACCTTTTCAAAATGAGATTAAGGTGTTTTTAGTGTTTCTTAAACCAGGGCTAACAAATGCAGCTGTGTGGATGTGGTTTGCAGAAAATTGCATCTACAAGTCGATCTATGACTAAGATATCAGATATCCAACTGCAGTTTGCAAAAAATAGTTTCTAACTAGAAATATCATTTTTAAACTGCATCTGCAGATGTAATGGAAAAATACAGTTTCCAAAACTAAGCAAATAAACTGCTCACCGCGAGAATGATGTGAAACTTTGCCAAATATAAGTTGAGGTTAAAATACTTTGAACCGTTAGTCGGACCTGGCAGGCCTGTGGACGCTGGGAATCCAGAGTCAGACTAATAAATAACGACTGTAATGGAAATGTTGGGAAAAAAAAACAACAAAAAAAACAAAACACCTTCCTTTACGTCATGCCTAAGAAACTTCCAGGCAAAGCAACACAGAAACCGAATTTCATAACAAATCAGATGGCAGGAAAAGGGCCGGCTTGAGCCACAAGTTACAATACTACAAGAAAAACAATGTGACCGTAGCTGCAGCACTTAAGCTGGACTATAGTCTGCTGCACTCCTCTTTGCAAAAAAATAAAAAATAAATAAGCAGCACTACAATTAAAGGTAATGAAAGGAAAAAGAGGGGGATTAAGCGGACTGCAGGATGTGCTTCAGTCTTGAGTTGGGTCTCCACTCCCTGAGAGGGCCCCAGACGGCCACACCACCCACTGAGGACGGAGCGGACAGCCATTGTTGCTGCTGTTACTGGCTGAGCTGCTATTGTCCAGCTTCCTCTGTAAGGACTGGGCTTAAGTCTTGGAGGTCCACCCAGTGACTTAAACACACACACACACACACACACACACACACACACACATGGCTTGAGACATTTCTCACATGCTTTCCCATGGAGATTTAAACAGAAAAATAATCATCTGATCTGAAAGCTGGCCCATGATGGATTGTGCTGTTCTTAAGGCACGATAGTCTCTGAAAAGACTGTAAATACATGGAAGAATGTGCACTATCTTTTTTTGTGTGTGTGGTTGTGTGGACACAGGACTTCCTGTTTGATACTGTTGAGAAAAGAATACGGCGATAAACCACATGCCAGCAAACGTACAGAAAAAAAAAACTACGCCTGGTTAAAGTAAAAGGATTTTTTTATCATCTTCTTCAGGTGAACAGCGTCTCCGTGGAGGGGAAGACGCATTCAGATGTGGTCGGCGCCATCAAAGCGGGCGGAGACGTGACCCGGCTGCTCGTGGTGGACCCCGACACCGACGCCTTCTTCAAGAGATGCAGGGTGACCCCCACCTCCAAGCACTTAACTGGTGAGAAGGCTGCTTCACCACCACCACCACCATTACTCCCATCAGCAGCAATTGTGAGGCAGTGATTGATTGAATGACTCCAATTATCTCGTAATGTTTCTCTCCAGGTTCATTGTCAGTCACCGGCTGTATTTATAGCCACTTCACTGCCTCCCCTCTTGTTCCTTGGCTCTCTTCTGCTATATTTTTTTTTCTTTTCTTTACAAGCCACGCTCTCTCTCTCTCTCTCT
>NW_006800285.1:512113-519992 GCF_000485575.1 Poecilia formosa
CCTCCCTCCCTCCCTCCCTCCCTCCTTCTTTTTGTTGAGGATCACAGACACTAAGCCACTTCCTGCCCCCACCACCTAATGTTGTTGCCCTGCAGGGAAAGTTAATCTTTTCAGCATAAATACATCAGAACAGATGGATCAGAGACTAGCCGGCTTGTTTACGTTTGAGGGCAAAGAGGTTTTCTGAAATTGAGCCTAACGGTGCAAAAAAACACCAAAATACATATAAGTATAAAAAAAACTACATTTGAATAATCTCACAGCATTTTCTCAAATGTTATTATTTTAATCTGACGATGTGTCTCAGAGTGCAGGTGAAGGTCACAAACCACTTCATCTTACTTTTTGCCCTTTTTATCTCAAGAAGAGGTTTGTTTTGAGTTGTTTTTTTAATAAAGCCACTAGAGGGAGCTGTAGTAAAGTTCTTGTTTCTGATGTAAAAGCCTCTCCCAGAAAACACAAGATTGCTCCTTAGACACTCACCACGTGTGTGGCGTTCAGTTTTTAATAAGGACCTTGAGAACCATTTTGCCAAAACATTACTTTTATAAACATGAACGTCTTTGCACCCAGGCAGAGACGTTTAAATGGGGAAAAAAAGGCAACAGTAGAGGAACTCTGTCTCAACTTTTATTATTATTTATTTATTTATTTATTATTTTATTTTGCGTCCAAAACAACTTTTCATTTTAGTCTCCTTATATCATATATATAAGGTTACTTGGTCCAGTGATTCCTCAGTCAATGATAAGTCAGGTAAATCGAGTCGGCAGAGAAACTGCATAGTTTGAACAGTTTGAGCCTCAGCTAAGTCTCTTGGGACTTTGAGGATTAATATTTAGGACCAGACAGGTTCACTTTCATTTTTTTCTGTGTTTGTGGGTGTACTTTTATTAGCCAAAGTCAGACAAATTGTACAAATTATGGGATATGGAGCTGTAACCTAAAACTGGAAAAAAAAGTGTCTGATTTAATTGTATGGTCTATTTTCCTGCCCAGGTCATGTTTTTATGGTTGTTTATTGTTAAACTCGTGAACCTTCAGGCTGTCAAAGATACAATTTAGTGGTGCTGTGCAATAACAATAAAGTATAAAGTTAAGTAGCATTGCCCCTCCCTCACCTATTGCTGCAAACTGCTGATCAGATGGCTGAAAAAAAGACTAAATAGCCTGTTTGGGAATATTTCAGGTTCTGTAGTAAGAGTGCCTCCTATCACTCTTATTAAGGTAACGCTGTGCAAAAAGTTCTAAGCTGCCTGGAAGCTGGTCTGCCAAGCAGCCAGTAGCAGCATTGCTATCGGAGCAGATAGCCCCACTAATTACCCATGTTGCTAGACTTATTCTACTCAAAGTGCAGAACGGCAAAAAGATGTTAGCTTAAAACTAATAAAAAAAACAACAACTTCTACCTGCATCCCATCAATTTGTCCTATTTTAATCAATTTACTTCTACTTTCTATATTTCCGTGACGGATTACATTGCTCAGTCCAGAATTAGAAATAATAACCCTCTTTGCAGGGGAAAGATTTCAGCGAGGTGTTTCCCAGGTAACTGCCAGCTCTCCACACGCTGCCCACTCTCACTCAGCGAACCGACACACACCGCTGCGCGTCTCCGAGCAGCCTTCGCTGCGCAGCACTTTGTTCGGTTTCCACAAAGTCCAGTACAAAACCACCACTCATGCCAGGGCTACGTTGAGGCTTGTTTTAAGATTACAGGTCACAGAGGTACACAGGCAATAAGGATTTGAAGACTTAAATCTAAAATTATTCTTAAAAAGCCAGATTTTTTGCTTTGTCTCTTACAAGAAGTCATCTGTTCAGGCTAAAGGGAGTTAATAGGATGGAAGGTAACGCTAAAGCTTCAACTTTTCAACATGTGGTTGATAAGAAAAGAACTCCTGCATGTTTTTTTTATATATATTTTTTTTATAAAAATTAGTTGACTTACTGAGACAAATTGAGACATTTACCTGGCTAACTGCTGTGATTTTTTTATTTTTTATTTTTTCTGCAGGTCCACTTCCAGAGCCAGTCGTTAATGGAGAAACAGAAGAGAAGGTGAGATTAACCAACAATAACAGACTTGTCTCTGAGATTTCAGAGACTTTTTTTTTTTTTTTTTATGAGCTGGCTTTGAAACAAAAACTTAGTGTGAGATTTGAACTTTGAAGTGTGGAAAGATGACCAATCTCCCACAGAGGCCACTTCCCTCTTCTCTGATCCAGCTTCTTCCTGCCAACAGAAAGAGGACAAGAATAGTTTTCTGCTTCAAGAACTCCTTGAAACCAAGGATGTTCGAAAGCAAAATATAACTTTGTATATGTATTTTTTTTTGTTAAAGTGGTGTGCTACTTTGGAAAATTGAAACACTGATGAATTGATTTATTAATCAAAGACGTTTACGGAACTGCCTTTCCTGTTATTGTCTTACAACTCTGGTCTTTATTGTGTGGAGATCTGCTAAAGGCTCCACCCCACTGGTTCTCCAAAAACTTTGGATGATTTGTGTGCTTCATAGACTGTATATGGAAAAAAAAATACCTCTTTTTTCTGAAATAAGTTTGAACAATAGAAATGGGAACGGTTTTGTCCAGATTTAACAAGATTTATAAAACTTTTATACAGCAAAGCCGATTTGTTTTTCTCCTGCTTTCGTTAGCGACCGGGGAGTACAGCCAGACTTTGAATCCCTGTTTACTTTTCCACTAACTTTCCCAGTTGCCAAACATTTTCTTTGAAATCAGGTATTGCATATACAAACAAAACCTCATAACCTTGCACTCGTGTTTGTTGTTTCAATGTCATTTGCATCACAAGTGTCAGATATCCAGAACATCTCTTCTCTGTGTAAATACACTTATATCGACATGTAAGTGATATTGTTTTAGGTGAATTCGCCCACACAGAGAATTAAGAGAAACTGCTTTGTTTTTTACGCTGACCAATTTGACTCTGGCTTTGGGCCAGATATGCAGAGTGAAACCTGACCGGCACTTCCTGTTACTCAGGAACGTTATGTGCAACCGCGGTCATACTTCTTCCGTGCATTGTTGCGTAACGCGCGTCGATGAGCAGTGAAGGGAGGAGATGAACCTGGAGGTCAGGTGAAACGCTGCATTACTGGTGGATAAAAGTGTTTAACCAGTAACACGTTAACAAGTCCGTGACCAACTAGCCGGAAAGGCTTTTTGCCGATACAGCATCAAAGTTAAGATTCATTTTCTTAATTTTTCTTTTAATTTTTTTTTTTTTGTTTACCAGCTTTTCATTATTTTATATTTTTTGTGAAATTCCTACAATTTATTTTCCAAAATAAATGTAGAGATTTTATAATGGTATATGCTTAGAACAAAATTTTTAGATAAAAATGTTTTGCCCAGTTTTTATTTTATTTTATTTTTTACTACGTGGCACACTTTATATTATTAAAGTGAGTCCGGTCTGAATAGTTTTCTAAAATATTTCAAATCCGCCTCTGCCCCCATGTGGCGAAATTGGATACTACAACAAAGCTTGACTTCCTGCTGTCTTGCTCTTAATATTATTGCATAAACTATTTGAATCTTTGAAGGAATGCCGATGAATGTTTGTCTGATTAGGTGAATGGCAGAGTACCCAAAGCGAGAGAGAGGAACTCCAAGCTCTCCGTCAGCCCTTCCCCGTCCAACGCGTCGTCCAACGCCTCACTCACAACCCCATCTGCACACACCCCACCCGAGGTACGTCGCAGGAAATAATCAACCTCCTCGTATATGATTTGGTCCTTAAAGTAGAGCCTTTTTAAAACAGGTGAGTTAACAATTTTTGTTTTGTTTTCTTCCTCAGGGTCTGGTCACAAATGCCATCCCAGCTCTCAACCTCACGCTGCAGCAGGTCAAAGAGCTCACCCACCAGAAACGCTCCAACAAGAGAGCCCCACCCATGGACTGGACCAAGAAAAACGAGCTCTTCAGCAACCTATAGGACGCCTGCGTTCACGCGAAGCCCACACTTTTAATTTTAGGAAATCCTTCCTAGAGATGTCAAAGAGAGGTATTTTATTATGACGGTGTTCTAAAGATAAATACATCATAGAAAGTTAATGCTGTTCTGTAAAATATAGCATTCCTCTAGGCATTAGTCCTCACATTATTATAAACCGTATATAATACTGTATATTTTTTATGTGCTTCTAACCAGAAGAAATATATGTATGCCAAATGAAACAGAGATCCATACTCTGGTCAGGTTGGAGCAGACAGTTTTCTCCTTCTGTTTTGATTTCTGAGTGTGTGTCTGACCAAGCGTGTGTGTTAGGCGCATGGGGAAATGTGAAGGAGTTGCAGATTTTAACACTGAACTTTTTACTGTCAAAACAACCACATGGAGACCGCCTGACAATCAGTCAATTAATATAAAGTTGTTGTTTTTTTCTAAGTTTCTCCCATGTCTTTCAGTTCTGAAGTGAAAGATGGATTCCCAAAAAAAAAAAAAAAAAAAATCACTGAGTTTCTTGTTTCCCCCTAGAATCTATGTTCTAACTCTGCGTCCTTTTTAATGCTTAAACCCTATTTGGTATTTTAGAGATGATTAAATCACCTCTGACCAACTTCCACATTCCTACTGTAGAAAAGCCCAGCATGACGCTGCCGCCATCTTTTCATCCGTTGCGTGTAAAATTCAAAACCTTAGAAAAATGCTCTCTAACACCTGCTACAGTCATTTGTATTGACTCATCTGGAGTCAATAGAAAATTAATATTTTATTTTTCACCTGCCTCTCAGGGTTTCCATAGTTTGTCCTTCTTGTCATCTTTGAGTTTATATAGCATTTTAACCTAAACCCCTATTAGATATCCTTAATTATTCAATAAGGCGAAAATAGCTGCTTTGTTATAAAATAGTTTTGATATGATCCGGCTTTTTTTGGGGTGGGGACCACTGAAAACTGGAAATAACTATATTTTAATTTGCATTATTGTTTAATATATGTATGTATATATTTATCTTATATATGTTTTTAGGCTTATGACTGAAATTCCACTGATTTTTATCCAGCCATAGCAAATGTGTACTTTACTGAGCGTGTGAGCCATGTTGGAAACCTTTACCGCCCCCTTGTGGCCATCGCTGTAACTGCTGATGGCTCAAATAACAAATGTTCTCAGAGGTTTTCATTCCTTCGGGAGAAATGAAAATGTGAGGTGTGTGTTAAAAACTGTCATTCAGAATATCAAATGGGCTTTCTGTGCCTCAGTAGATTTCATCAGTGGTAGTAACTGCTGTCAAGAAGAGCGGAGACAAAAACGACTCTATGGAAAGCTTTTTTTTGTACTTTGTGGAAGCAATAAGGATTTTCAGATCTGTGGTGTGTCTGTCATGATAACAATATTGTGTTATCTGAGGATAAATAAAAAAAAAATATTCTCAAATCTATGTTTTGATAATTTTCTGAACCCCATAGAGTTTTTAAACTCACACTGTCACATTTCAACACTAAGTACACCATATTTATGTTTAACGGTCATTTTTCCAAATAAAAATCTGAAAAGTGTGACTGGTGTATGTTTGAATGATCAGTAGATTAACTTTTTCATTTTGTGCATTACATTAAACCTGTGTTTTACACCACTATCACCAATATGATATTTGAAAATGCTTCAGCAGCTCCAGCTTTTTGCTTAGTTTCCTTCGTTGATTTTCCCGTTTTCAGCTCCGTCCATATTCCCATGAACTCGCAGCCCCGGAAAAAGAAACGCCTCCCCTCGCCATGATGCTGCTGCCGCCATTTCTCACAGTGGAGATGGTGTGTTTAGTGATGTGAGGTTTTCTGAAACACACTTTGAGTGCGAACGCTTGCCGTGTTCGCTTTTCCAAGTTTAGAGAAATGACATTTTACGTATCATAAAACCCCAATAAAATATCATAAACTTTGCGATTGCATCAAAATAAAATGAGAAGGAAAAAAAAGCAGGAGGATATGGATACTTCTGCTCTGACTGGATATTTTTCAAAAAGAAAATGTTTTTCCACTCTTTGTCTTTTTTTTATTAGGATGTTTTTGTTTTTTTTTCCCCCTCCAGATGCCTCTTGCACCTCAGTGTTTAAGTCCAAATTGATGCCAACATGCTTTTACGCAATCCATTATCCTGTACCTGGCCACTAAATGTCACATTCAACAAGCACAAATTTAAGGTTGGCCTTAATTAATGCAACTATACCACTTATTGCCATATTGTATCCTCCAGTTCTCACTATTTTCCCCCTCAGACTGCGTGGATATCTACTTATCCTCCAACATGTCTCTCCAGCTCTCTCTAATAGCATTGACATTTCTGCTCCAACACTCTCCTGCCGTCATTACCGCGGCTCTCTGTCACTCTCTGGGGGGATAATGAACTTAATTGGACTTCATGACATTGTGGGACATCAGGGTACAATCAGGTAAATTGGAAATGTTGTAATAAGATAGTCCAACAATGTGGATTATAGTGATTGTTATAATTGCTTATGGGAGCGCTGGCAAAGCGTCAGCACTAGAGCTAATCTCGTTACAAAAGGGACTGCCACAGCTCTGCTTTTTAATTGAGTTTTCTGAAAATATTGAGGAATATTTTTCAAAAAGACAATCTTGGATCTCTTGTGTGTGGACTTCCCATCTGGCTGAGAGCTGTAGGCAGCAAATGCAACAACATTATGAGGATTATTCCAAACTGTGTCAGAGCTTCTGTGTAAATGAAAGGTTTATATACAGCTCTGGAAAAAAAAAAAATTAAGAGCCCACTGCACTGAAAACCTTGCGGTTATTCTGATATCTGAACTCTTCCTGAGTTAAAACATTAGTATTGTTGTTTCTAAATGAACATGAACTTGTTTTCTTTGCATTATTTGAGGTCTGAAAGCACTGCTGCATCTTCATTATTCTGACAATTTCTCATTTTTGTGCAAATAAATACAAAATGTTTGCTTTGAATTTCAGAGACATGTCAGTAGTTTGTAGAATAAAAGAACAACGTTCATTATGCAAACATGCACCTATAAAAAGTAAAAACAGAGAAACTAACAATTTTAAGCAGTCTCTTAAATTTCGCCAAATCAATATTGAACCTTAAATGACGCATTTCAATTGTTTTCTTTTGTGTGTGTGTATGTGCGTGTGTGTGTGTGGAAAACAAAGTAAAAGACAATCTCAAATATCAAAATGCTGTTTTCGTATTCAGTCCATTTTAATCTCCCAGTAAAACCAGCTGTCTTCCTGGTTAGTAAAAGGATTCTGTGTAAATCAGAGATGTGGTCTTTTAGCGCCTAACCATCTCTCCACTGTACATCAACAAACAAGTCGGTGTTGTAAACGTGTGGCTAGCCCGGATCTTTATATTCAGACCTCCAACTTACAGTTTCTGCGGTGAATAAAATCCATACGAATTGAGCGGGACGGCGCGCAGTGGCGCTGATGATTGGGACGACGAAGGGCAGGTGGGCGTCGTGCGCCGGACCTTCACAGCTTAGGTGCAAACACTGCCGGTTGCTAAGCGATTGTGCGCTCCAAGGGGGTCCTTGTAAGGCATGCGGCCGGGGGTAAGACAAGGAGTCATCAGAGTTTTACCTTAAAATCCTGCACTGGGTTATAAATAGACTGGGGATGTGTGTGCGTGTTAGTGCGCGTGTGTGTGTGTGTGTGTGTGTGTGTGTGTCAGTGGTGAAAATTACAAACTCAAAGCTACATGGAATGTGTGACATTAAGTGCATGAAGGGGGGAGACGGAGGACAAGGTTTGAGGGGAGTGATATAAGCCGGCAGGTCTGACGCATGAGCCGCGTCTGAGGCTGCTGCTGTAAGAGGATCTTCTTCCTGTCTTCTCTGAGAAATCCTCATCCTCTTCTGCTTTGCACACACAC
>NW_006800285.1:520002-534905 GCF_000485575.1 Poecilia formosa
CCCTCCCTCCCTCCCTCCCTCCTTCTTTTTGTTGAGGATCACAGACACTAAGCCACTTCCTGCCCCCACCACCTAATGTTGTTGCCCTGCAGGGAAAGTTAATCTTTTCAGCATAAATACATCAGAACAGATGGATCAGAGACTAGCCGGCTTGTTTACGTTTGAGGGCAAAGAGGTTTTCTGAAATTGAGCCTAACGGTGCAAAAAAACACCAAAATACATATATGTATAAAAAAACCCTACATTTTAGTAATCTCACAGCATTTTCTCAAATGTTATTATTTTAATCTGACGATGTGTCTCAGAGTGCAGGTGAAGGTCACAAACCACTTCATCTTACTTTTTGCCCTTTTTATCTCAAGAAGAGGTTTGTTTTGAGTTGTTTTTTTAATAAAGCCACTAGAGGGAGCTGTAGTAAAGTTCTTGTTTCTGATGTAAAAGCCTCTCCCAGAAAACACAAGATTGCTCCTTAGACACTCACCACGTGTGTGGCGTTCAGTTTTTAATAAGGACCTTGAGAACCATTTTGCCAAAACATTACTTTTATAAACATGAACGTCTTTGCACCCAGGCAGAGACGTTTAAATGGGGAAAAAAAGGCAACAGTAGAGGAACTCTGTCTCAACTTTTATTATTATTTATTTATTTATTTATTATTTTATTTTGCGTCCAAAACAACTTTTCATTTTAGTCTCCTTATATCATATATATAAGGTTACTTGGTCCAGTGATTCCTCAGTCAATGATAAGTCAGGTAAATCGAGTCGGCAGAGAAACTGCATAGTTTGAACAGTTTGAGCCTCAGCTAAGTCTCTTGGGACTTTGAGGATTAATATTTAGGACCAGACAGGTTCACTTTCATTTTTTTCTGTGTTTGTGGGTGTACTTTTATTGGCCAAAGTCAGACAAATTGTACAAATTATGGGATATGGAGCTGTAACCTAAAACTGAAAAAAAGTGTCTGATTTTTTTTTTTGTATGGTCTATTTTTCTGCCCAGGTCATGTTTTTATGGTTGTTTATTGTTAAACTCGTGAACCTTCAGGCTGTCAAAGATACAATTTAGTGGTGCTGTGCAATAACAATAAAGTATAAAGTTAAGTAGCATTGCCCCTCCCTCACCTATTGCTGCAAACTGCTGATCAGATGGCTGAAAAAAAGACTAAATAGCCTGTTTGGGAATATTTCAGGTTCTGTAGTAAGAGTGCCTCCTATCACTCTTATTAAGGTAACGCTGTGCAAAAAGTTCTAAGCTGCCTGGAAGCTGATCTGCCAAGCAGCCAGCATTGCTATCGGAGCAGATAGCCCCACTAATTACCCATGTTGCTAGACTTATTCTACTGAAAGTGCAGAACGGCAAAAAGATGTTAGCTTAAAACTAATAAAAAACAACAACATCTACATGCATCCCATCAATTTGTCCTATTTTAATCAATTTACTTCTACTTTCTATATTTCCGTGACGGATTACATTGCTCAGTCCAGAATTAGAAATAATAACCCTCTTTGCAGGGGAAAGATTTCAGCGAGGTGTTTCCCGGGTAACTGCCAGCTCTCCACACGCTGCCCACTCTCACTCAGCGAACCGACACACACCGCTGCGCGTCTCCGAGCAGCCTTCGCTGCGCAGCACTTTGTTCGGTTTCCACAAAGTCCAGTACAAAACCACCACTCATGCCAGGGCTACGTTGAGGCTTGTTTTAAGATTACAGGTCACAGAGGTACACAGGCAATAAGGATTTGAAGACTTAAATCTAAAATTATTCTTAAAAAGCCAGATATTTTGCTTTGTCTCTTATAAGAAGTCATCTGTTCAGGCTAAAGGGAGTTAATAGGATGGAAGGTAACGCTAAAGCTTCAACTTTTCAACATGTGGTTGATAAGAAAAGAACTCCTGCATGTTTTTTTTATATATATTTTTTTTATAAAAATTAGTTGACTTACTGAGACAAATTGAGACATTTACCTGGCTAACTGCTGTGATTTTTTTATTTTTTATTTTTTCTGCAGGTCCACTTCCAGAGCCAGTCGTTAATGGAGAAACAGAAGAGAAGGTGAGATTAACCAACAATAACAGACTTGTCTCTGAGATTTCAGAGACTTTTTTTTTTTTTTTTTATGAGCTGGCTTTGAAACAAAAACTTAGTGTGAGATTTGAACTTTGAAGTGTGGAAAGATGACCAATCTCCCACAGAGGCCACTTCCCTCTTCTCTGATCCAGCTTCTTCCTGCCAACAGAAAGAGGACAAGAATAGTTTTCTGCTTCAAGAACTCCTTGAAACCAAGGATGTTCGAAAGCAAAATATAACTTTGTATATGTATTTTTTTTTGTTAAAGTGGTGTGCTACTTTGGAAAATTGAAACACTGATGAATTGACTTATTAATCAAAGACGTTTACGGAACTGCCTTTCCTGTTATTGTCTTACAACTCTGGTCTTTATTGTGTGGAGATCTGCTAAAGGCTCCACCCCACTGGTTCTCCAAAAACTTTGGATGATTTGTGTGCTTCATAGACTGTATATGGAAAAAAAATACCTCTTTTTTCTGAAATAAGTTTGAACAATAGAAATGGGAACGGTTTTGTCCAGATTTAACAAGATTTATAAAACTTTTATACAGCAAAGCCGATTTGTTTTTCTCCTGCTTTCGTTAGCGACCGGGGAGTACAGCCAGACTTTGAATCCCTGTTTACTTTTCCACTAACTTTCCCAGTTGCCAAACATTTTCTTTGAAATCAGGTATTGCATATACAAACAAAACCTCATAACCTTGCACTCGTGTTTGTTGTTTCAATGTCATTTGCATCACAAGTGTCAGATATCCAGAACATCTCTTCTCTGTGTAAATACACTTATATCGACATGTAAGTGATATTGTTTTAGGTGAATTCGCCCACACAGAGAATTAAGAGAAACTGCTTTGTTTTTTACGCTGACCAATTTGACTCTGGCTTTGGGCCAGATATGCAGAGTGAAACCTGACCGGCACTTCCTGTTACTCAGGAACGTTATGTGCAACCGCGGTCATACTTCTTCCGTGCATTGTTGCGTAACGCGCGTCGATGAGCAGTGAAGGGAGGAGATGAACCTGGAGGTCAGGTGAAACGCTGCATTACTGGTGGATAAAAGTGTTTAACCAGTAACACGTTAACAAGTCCGTGACCAACTAGCCGGAAAGGCTTTTTGCCGATACAGCATCAAAGTTAAGATTCATTTTCTTAATTTTTCTTTTAAATTTTTTTGTTTACCAGCTTTTCATTATTTAATATTTTTTATGAAATTCCTACAATTTATTTTCCAAAATAAATGTAGAGATTTTATAATAGTAAAAAATATTGTATATGCTATAAAAGATTTAGAACAAAATTTTTTGATAAAAAAAGTTTTGCCTTGTTTTTTTTATTTTTTATTTTTTTTAATTTTTGCTATGTGGCACACTTTATATTATTAAAGTGAGTCCGGTCTGAATAGTTTTCTAAAATATTTCAAATCCGCCTCTGCCCCCATGTGGCGAAATTGGATACTACAACAAAGCTTGACTTCCTGCTGTCTTGCTCTTAATATTATTGCATAAACTATTTGAATCTTTGAAGGAATGCCGATGAATGTTTGTCTGATTAGGTGAATGGCAGAGTACCCAAAGCGAGAGAGAGGAACTCCAAGCTCTCCGTCAGCCCTTCCCCGTCCAACGCGTCGTCCAACGCCTCACTTACAACCCCGTCTGCACACACCCCACCCGAGGTACGTCGCAGAAAATAATCAACCTCATCGTATATGATTTGGTTCTTAAAGTAGAGCCTTTTTAAAACAGGTGAGTTAACAATTTTTGTTTTGTTTTCTTCCTCAGGGTCTGGTCACAAATGCCATCCCAGCTCTCAACCTCACGCTGCAGCAGGTCAAAGAGCTCACCCACCAGAAACGCTCCAACAAGAGAGCCCCACCCATGGACTGGACCAAGAAAAACGAGCTCTTCAGCAACCTATAGGACGCCTGCGTTCACGCAAAGCCCACACTTTTAATTTTAGGAAATCCTTCCTAGAGATGTCAAAGAGAGGTATTTTATTATGACGGTGTTCTAAAGATAAATACATCATAGAAAGTTAATGCTGTTCTGTAAAATATAGCATTCCTCTAGGCATTAGTCCTCACATTATTATAAACCGTATATAATACTGTATATTTTTTATGTGCTTCTAACCAGAAGAAATATATGTATGCCAAATGAAACAGAGATCCATACTCTGGTCAGGTTGGAGCAGACAGTTTTCTCCTTCTGTTTTGATTTCTGAGTGTGTGTCTGACCAAGCGTGTGTGTTAGGCGCATGGGGAAATGTGAAGGAGTTGCAGATTTTAACACTGAACTTTTTACTGTCAAAACAACCACATGGCGACCGCCTGACAATCAGTCAATTAATATAAAGTTGTTGTTTTTTTCTAAGTTTCTCCCATGTCTTTCAGTTCTGAAGTGAAAGATGGATTCCCAAAAAAAAAAAAAAAAAAAATCACTGAGTTTCTTGTTTCCCCCTAGAATCTATTTTCTAACTCTGCGTCCTTTTTAATGCTTAAACCCTATTTGGTATTTTAGAGATGATTAAATCACCTCTGACCAACTTCCACATTCCTACTGTAGAAAAGCCCAGCATGACGCTGCCGCCATGTTTTCATCTGTTGCGTGTAAAATTCAAAACCTTAGAAAAATGCTCTCTAACACCTGCTACAGTCATTTGTATTGACTCATCTGGAGTCAATAGAAAATTTATATTTTATTTTTCACCTGCCTCTCAGGGTTTCCATAGTTTGTCCTTCTTGTCATCTTTGAGTTTATATAGCATTTTAACCTAAACCCCTATTAGATATCCTTAATTATTCAATAAGGCGAAAATAGCTGCTTTGTTATAAAATAGTTTTGATATGATCCGGCTTTTTTTGGGGTGGGGACCACTGAAAACTGGAAATAACTATATTTTAATTTGCATTATTGTTTAATATATGTATGTATATATTTATCTTATATATGTTTTTAGGCTTATGACTGAAATTCCACTGATTTTTATCCAGCCATAGCAAATGTGTACTTTACTGAGCGTGTGAGCCATGTTGGAAACCTTTACCGCCCCCTTGTGGCCATCGCTGTAACTGCTGATGGCTCAAATAACAAATGTTCTCAGAGGTTTTCATTCCTTCGGGAGAAATGAAAATGTGAGGTGTGTGTTAAAAACTGTCATTCAGAACATCAAATGGGCTTTCTGTGCCTCAGTAGATTTCATCA
This sequence comes from Poecilia formosa, assembly GCF_000485575.1. Taxonomy (NCBI): domain Eukaryota; kingdom Metazoa; phylum Chordata; class Actinopteri; order Cyprinodontiformes; family Poeciliidae; genus Poecilia; species Poecilia formosa. The sequence continues at coordinate 525,271 of NW_006800285.1, forward strand.
GTGGTAGTAACTGCTGTCAAGAAGAGCGGAGACAAAAACGACTCTATGGAAAGCTTTTTTTTGTACTTTGTGGAAGCAATAAGGATTTTCAGATCTGTGGTGTGTCTGTCATGATAACAATATTGTGTTATCTGAGGATAAATAAAAAAAATATTCTCAAATCTATGTTTTGATAATTTTCTGAACCCCATAGAGTTTTTAAACTCACACTGTCACATTTCAACACTAAGTACAGCATATTTATGTTTAACGGTCATTTTTCCAAATAAAAATCTGAAAAGTGTGACTGGTGTATGTTTGAATGATCAGTAGATTAACTTTTTCATTTTGTGCATTACATTAAACCTGTGTTTTACACCACTATCACCAATATGATATTTGAAAATGCTTCAGCAGCTCCAGCTTTTTGCTTAGTTTCCTTCGTTGATTTTCCCGTTTTCAGCTCCGTCCATATTCCCATGAACTCGCAGCCCCGGAAAAAGAAAAGCCTTCCCTCGCCATGGTGCTGCCGCCGCCATTTCTCACAGTGGAGATGGTGTGTTTAGTGATGTGAGGTTTTCTGAAACACACTTTGAGTGCGAACGCTTGCCGTGTTCGCTTTTCCAAGTTTAGAGAAATGACATTTTACGTATCATAAAACCCCAATAAAATATCATAAACTTTGCGATTGCATCAAAATAAAATGAGAAGGAAAAAAAAGCAGGAGGATATGGATACTTCTGCTCTGACTGGATATTTTTCAAAAAGAAAATGTTTTTCCACTCTTTGTCTTTTTTTTATTAGGATGTTTTTGTTTTTTTTTCCCCCTCCAGATGCCTCTTACACCTCAGTGTTTAAGTCCAAATTGATGCCAACATGCTTTTACGCAATCCATTATCCTGTACCTGGCCACTAAATGTCACATTCAACAAGCACAAATTTAAGGTTGGCCTTAATTAATGCAACTATACCACTTATTGCCATATTGTATCCTCCAGTTCTCACTATTTTCCCCCTCAGACTGCGTGGATATCTACTTATCCTCCAACATGTCTCTCCAGCTCTCTCTAATAGCATTGACATTTCTGCTCCAACACTCTCCTGCCGTCATTACCGCGGCTCTCTGTCACTCTCTGGGGGGATAATGAACTTAATTGGACTTCATGACATTGTGGGACATCAGGGTACAATCAGGTAAATTGGAAATGTTGTAATAAGATAGTCCAACAATGTGGATTATAGTGATTGTTATAATTGCTTATGGGAGCGCTGGCAAAGCGTCAGCACTAGAGCTAATCTCGTTACAAAAGGGACTGCCACAGCTCTGCTTTTTAATTGAGTTTTCTGAAAATATTGAGGAATATTTTTCAAAAAGAAAATGTTTTTCCACTCTTTGTCTTTTTTTTATTAGGATGTTTTTGTTTTTTTCCCCCTCCAGATGCCTCTTGCACCTCAGTGTTTAAGTCCAAATTGATGCCAACATGCTTTTACGCAATCCATTATCCTGTACCTGGCCACTAAATGTCACATTCAACAAGCACAAATTTAAGGTTGGCCTTAATTAATGCAACTATACCACTTATTGCCATATTGTATCCTCCAGTTCTCACTATTTTCCCCCTCAGACTGCGTGGATATCTACTTATCCTCCAACATGTCTCTCCAGCTCTCTCTAATAGCATTGACATTTCTGCTCCAACACTCTCCTGTCGTCATTACCGCGGCTCTCTGTCACTCTCTGGGGGGATAATGAACTTAATTGGACTTCATGACATTGTGGGACATCAGGGTACAATCAGGTAAATTGGAAATGTTGTAATAAGATAGTCCAACAATGTGGATTATAGTGATTGTTATAATTGCTTATGGGAGCGCTGGCAAAGCGTCAGCACTAGAGCTAATCTCGTTACAAAAGGGACTGCCACAGCTCTGCTTTTTAATTGAGTTTTCTGAAAATATTGAGGAATATTTTTCAAAAAGACAATCTTGGATCTCTTGTGTGTGGACTTCCCATCTGGCTGAGAGCTGTAAGCAGCAAATGCAACAACATTATGAGGATTATTCCAAACTGTGTCAGAGCTTCTGTGTAAATGAAAGGTTTATATACAGCTCTGGAAAAAAAAAAAATTAAGAGCCCACTGCACTGAAAACCTTGCGGTTATTCTGATATCTGAACTCTTCCTGAGTTAAAACATTAGTATTGTTGTTTCTAAATGAACATGAACTTGTTTTCTTTGCATTATTTGAGGTCTGAAAGCACTGCTGCATCTTCATTATTCTGACAATTTCTCATTTTTGTGCAAATAAATACAAAATGTTTGCTTTGAATTTCAGAGACATGTCAGTAGTTTGTAGAATAAAAGAACAACGTTCATTATGCAAACATGCACCTATAAAAAGTAAAAACAGAGAAACTAACAATTTTAAGCAGTCTCTTAAATTTCGCCAAATCAATATTGAACCTTAAATGACGCATTTCAATTGTTTTCTTTTGTGTGTGTGTATGTGCGTGTGTGTGTGTGGAAAACAAAGTAAAAGACAATCTCAAATATCAAAATGCTGTTTTCGTATTCAGTCCATTTTAATCTCCCAGTAAAACCAGCTGTCTTCCTGGTTAGTAAAAGGATTCTGTGTAAATCAGAGATGTGGTCTTTTAGCGCCTAACCATCTCTCCACTGTACATCAACAAACAAGTCGGTGTTGTAAACGTGTGGCTAGCCCGGATCTTTATATTCAGACCTCCAACTTACAGTTTCTGCGGTGAATAAAATCCATACGAATTGAGCGGGACGGCGCGCAGTGGCGCTGATGATTGGGACGACGAAGGGCAGGTGGGCGTCGTGCGCCGGACCTTCACAGCTTAGGTGCAAACACTGCCGGTTGCTAAGCGATTGTGCGCTCCAAGGGGGTCCTTGTAAGGCATGCAGCCGGGGGTAAGACAAGGAGTCATCAGAGTTTTACCTTAAAACCCCGCACTGGGTTATAAATAGACTGGGGATGTGTGTGCGTGTTTGTGTGCGCGCGTGTGTGTGTGTGTGTGTGTGTCAGTGGCGAAAATTACAAACTCAAAGCTACATGGAATGTGTGACATTAAGTGCATGAAGGGGGGAGACAGAGGACAAGGTTTGAGGGGAGTGATATAAGCCGGCAGGTCTGACGCATGAGCCGCGTCTGAGGCTGCTGCTGTAAGAGGATCTTCTTCCTGTCTTCTCTGAGAAATCCTCATCCTCTTCTGCTTTGCACACACACGCACACATACACACTTTCTTTCCCCCCCCCCCCCCCCCCCCCTCTCTCTCTCTCTCACACACACACACACACACACACACACACACACACACACACACACACACACACCTTTTATAAAAATACCCAAGGACAATCCTCACTATTAATAGAAGTGTTGTCAACCGGCTCTGGAGGAGTGGGACCTTCTGTTCAGCTAACTATTTTTGCAGCCCTTTCTACTTCTGACCCCTCACACTGTCAATTTACATCTTACTGGGACAATCAAGTCAGCCGTCCCCGCTACTTTCAGTGAGATTTCACCATAATGGTGCCAAGCTGTTAAAACAAGAAGTCATTTCCTGTTCCTTCGCCCTGCCATGCAAGGATGCCGTGGCCATTGTTCTCCGGGCACTATCAGCGCACACAGATCGCTCTGGAGCAGCCTTGATGGACTCCGTTTGGCTGATATTTCAACACTGGGCTCTTGTGGTTCCAGCTCTGGTGTGGTAATCAAACGCCACGCATACTGCAGGTGATTTATACGCTTCCCCCCCTCTCCCCCCCGAGTCTGAACGCAGAAATAAACTTCAAGTCATCGCTGGTATCCACTTTTAATGAGAGGAACTTTTTTTTTCTTTTTTTGAGTCGGCGCGTAAACCGAGTGCATCGAGCTATTTAGGAATTACTCAGGAAGTTCGCGCCATACTGCCGCATGCAGAGGTTTGGGAAAAGGAATATAAACTCTTTTTCTTGAGCAAAAAGGTTCAAGACTGTGTCGTACTGTTGTAGAAAGGGATAGACATAAGTAGAAAAGTTGCATTTTCTAGGAAAATGCTGTAAGCAGAGCTAAAAAGTAGGATTAGACTGGGAATCCTCAGAGCTACCGGGCCAATGTTTTTTTTTTTTTTTTTTAAGAATATAAAAAGCGTAATACCAGCACAAACTGAAAAAAAAACTATAAAAAAAAGTTAAATAAACGCACAACGAAGTAGTAGAAGGATAAAAATACAGTTTAAAGTTTTAGTGACATAAATGCGTCGAAGTTAAAGAGCTCATCATAACTTTTCAGAAATGTTCCTTTCATTTCAACGGATCCCAGGATGATCACAAAATAAGTTGAATATTTTATAAACCATAGAATTTGTCAATACCAAAAGCTGGTAATGTCCTGAATGAGCAGGATATAGTTTAAAAAGCACAAAGTCTGCAGAACAAGTCAAGTGACAAAAAGTGTACAGAAAAAAAAAAAGTGGAGGAACTCAAGGGTGTGAATGCACACAGCATTCACTCTGATAAAATAAGCATCTCCATCCAGACGTTGTTCCTGTTTAGATAAAAGTTAGAATAAGCAGGGCAGCTGGCTGCTGCAGAAAGCCTGAGTTTAAAACTCCCATTCGCCTTCACTGGTTCATAGTTGTAGCAATAATCTCCTAGTTGATCTTTCCATGTAAAACAGCTGTCTTGCATTCATGGGCAGAGGCACAAAATGGTTGTGAAATGTTTGCACTTTTGTTCGGCACGTTTCTAGTTCTAAACATTTGACCCAAGAGCAGATCTGATTTGAGCTGAGTCATTCTGTGCTGACAGAAACCTCTTTCAGGTTTTAAAAATTTTTTTAATTAATAATAATAATAATAATACATTCCAAGTTGATCCAGTGATATTTCGGGCCATTTGAGGATCTAAGAACTTGTTGGTTTATTCCCACGTCTGCATTTGTGGCTTGAAATCTAAGACGTCAAATCCCGTTGCATGTCGGAACCGGTTGCTTGATTACAAAGTGCAATAAACAACAAAAGGCTTAAAGAGTTAATAGTTTGCTGATAGTTGAATAATGTGCTATGCATGCACTTAGGGGAAACTGCAGTCATGTTTATTTATGTTGCAGATTGTGCAAAATAAATAAATAAATAAATAAAAGATAAAAGCTGGAAAAAATGGTGGTAATATCATCACAAGAAAAAAAGAATAAGAGAAAAAAGAACAGGACAGAACTAGATGATGGTTTAAAGAAGCTTAAAATGAACATTTTATGATAGTATCCATTGCATTGTTACATTAAAATAACTATTCATAAATTCAGTTTAGAGAATAAAATTCCCACTAAGGTTTCCGTACTATATCCCACAGTCTTCTCACGGTACACACCTGCGGACCTCCCGGTTCTGATGGAGGAGCTTCATCATGGGCGTAGCAGCAAGCAGTCACTCGGATCTTAAAACATGGCGGCGCTTGTGTGTGTGTGTGTGTGCGCGCGCGAGCATTTGTGTTCACCAGGAATAGGGCTCGGGTTGGGAAAACACTTACAGCTTAACACCGTTCCTGCAAAACACCTGTCACCAACCCACACACACACACACACAAACACTCATCTGATGCATGCCATGCACTGTCTGACTGCTTCTCTGTTTGTCTCACTCTCTCTTGAACACACGGTGACATGCTTAGAAATGTTTACACTTGTGTCTGCAAGGTCACATTGATTTATTCTCTCACATGGCTGCCGTTACTGTCTTCTGATTACAGCGCGCATCCATCCTGACAATTACTCCTGTCAAACTCTGCTCAATAGTGTGTGTGTGTGTGTGTGTGTGTGTGTGTGTGTGTGTTGTTGTTTTTTTTCTTCAAAAAGTCACAGAAGCGTAGTTTGTATTCTGTAGTTTCCTGCATGAGTCTGACTGAGGACATCAAATTAAATCAGGTCAATAAAAAACAAAGCAGCGACAGCACTCTCTTGCCTTCTCTCTGCTGCTTCCCCTCCATCTTGTTCACAAAGCCCATTCATCCATCACCCCGTCATCGCCGCCGCTTCTCCAACTTCTCTGGCTCAGCACGCTCAGCTCCGTATATGGAGGGGCCATCCAGCAGGGGAGCCACAGGGTTAAATATACTCTGAGAATGCCAGACTACTCCAGCTAAACCACCGAAGGAAGGGTGTTGCACCGAGGCCCAGAGGGCCACGCATCGTGCGGGTTTGTTCACCATCTCATTAACATATAAGATTGCTGTGGCGTGAACTGAAAAGACATCTGTCTTTTCGAGTTTTATTGCCAAATTTTCAAAACGTGTGTGAGCAGATATTTAAAACGGGATGGGTGGGAAGGGAGAAATACCAGAACATTTTAAATTAAAGTGTCATGACTTCTGCATCCATCCAGGAAGTACCGCACCTCTTGGAAAGAAAAGGCGATGGACAGTAATTAACGGTAATTAACACAGCTTGTGATGTCATGGTGGATTCCCAGGTCGAATGGACAAGAAACAGGCCCACAGCATCACCGATTCTCTACATAACAGTGAGCATCAGATGCTTTTTCACATCTTGTGTTTCATGCCAAAAACCAAAACAGGACTCTTTCTGAACTCAAACTTTGTTTGTCTGATAAAAGCACATAGGTCTAGTTAAAGTCCCTATAGGCCGGAGATAGAAAGCTCCAGTCCTCACAGGCTGGTGACACGCGGCATTTTCTTGAACAACTGGTTGGCCTTTGTCAAATGACTCTGGTGGAAACTCTTTTACCCCGATATGTCACTCTTTGCTGGACTGAACATTGATATTTGGAGATTTTTTTTTACCTTATATAGAACCTTATATAGGTCCCTTTCCAGACTTTTTTAGTTCCAGAAATATTTATCTGCTTTAAAAAGAGCCAAATTCATACACAATGGAAAGCAGAAGCCATGACTAATCAAACATGTTTGGACATTGTGACCGAGTGCTCCTGTAAACATGCCATCAAACCCTATTAAAGATGCTACGGCGTCGCGACAACATGCATGTTTGTCTCGGGTCCTACTGGGTTTGGTTTAACGCAGAGTCCAAGCATGTCGTCGAAAGAGGAAAAGCCTCTTCGATAATTTACGATATCTCCTTGGAACGGAGAGGAAGGATGAGCCGGAGCTCTCCGCGAGTCTGGTGACATAACAAGGCAACACGAGAGCTTGGAGCGTTTCCTCAGTTTATGTTGACAGAGACACACTTCCTTCAGACTCCGTCTCCTCCTGGTTCGGCTCCAAGGGAAGATTTTAAGGGCACGTTGTGGGAAAAGCGATGAACCCTGCTGCACAACGCGGCGGCTCCTGAAGGTTGATGAAACAGGAGATAGTTAGATTCGTCACGTCAGCCTGGGTTTTTAGCACGACACGAAGAAACGCCAACGCGGGGAAAAGGGACGCTGCAGCATCAGTTTTTGTGGTTTGTAGATCAAAACTAAGAGCTGCCAAAAGGTTTGGGTTTACACCACATCTGATGGAAGTGTGGAGCAGACAAAGGTGTTTATGGTCAAGTAAGTACACCGTGGAGAGACTACTGAAATACACTGGTGTTTATGAGTTGGCTGGAAGGAGAAAAACCCAGTGCTCTCCAACAAGACCACCACCAGCTGTCTGATGTTTACTACAGATTGGGCCAAAATCCAGAAGCACAGTGGAACATTAGAGGAGCAGTCAGAAAAGCAAACTTTAAATAAAAAAAAAATAAAAAAACCTTCATTAGTGTGTCATGGAGTCATTCCCACAAAGACTGTAAAAGTTCTGCATGAATGAGTGTTTACATATGTGAATGTGGAAGTATAAAGTATACATTTTGATCATCAAGTAGCCTGTCCAACACGGTGGTGGTAGTGTCATGCTTTGGGACTGTGTGGCAGCATCTGGATCTGATTGAAGGTGACGAGAAAAGAAGAGCAGATGGAGTCAAAAACGCGAGCTTAAGAGAGAAGCTACAGACTCGTCTTTAAGAGAGAAGCCCAGCTGACCCACGTTAACAAACTGACCGGCGTCCGTCGTTTATCGACCCGAGTGACCTTTTCTGATTCTTAGAAAGGAAACCAAAGTACCCAGGAAGAGAGTCAACAAATGCTTTTCTTATTCATGAAAAGATTAGAGATGATAGCTGGGGATTAGTGCGACTGCGACAGCACGAGGATATCTGCACCTTGATGTAACCTTCGAGCGTCAGAGCAACGTCTGCAGTGTTCCTCTCCTGCATGGTGTCACATTCTCAAAGCTTCCCAAAAGAACACTGAAGTTCGGCCGTTGTGTCATAGCTGCCTGCCCACATGCCCGCCACACTATTTATACCAGAGGAGCACAACTGCTGCTATAGGTACAGTTACAGTGAGGCACTTCATGCTGCAGCTGCCTGGCCTCAGCTAATTATACAGTACAATGCGCACACTATATGCAACACACACTTTCACTGATGCTCACAGCGATACTGCTGTTGGCTCTCGTCCCGTATCGATCGCACAGATGGTTCCCTCCCACACCGACCGGACCGTCAGCGAGCCGGGCCTCTTATTGGCTGCGTCAAGAACGAGACGGACGAATTCCTGTCAGAAATCAGTGCGTAAATGACAATTTCACGGTACAAAAGGAGTGGACAGAGTGGTGACAGAGAGAATAAAAAGGTTAATGAGACAAACAACGAGGCTAATGTGGCGCAGAAACATTACCCATTTATTTTAATAATCTTTGTTTCAGGTGATTTTAGCCTAGTTTTACTCAGAAGTTTGGACTAATAACCATGTCTCTCTTAAGTAAAATAAAATAAAATAAAATAAAATAGTTATCTAATGATATTTTTGCTCCACCTTCAATTACTTGATTACTACTGTAAATATTTTCGGCAGCAATAATTTCTTTATACCATAAAAATTGTGGTGCTGATGTGTGAATATCTGAAATTTAAATAATTTTTCTTGTAGTATGTCACACTGATGATCTTAGTAAAAGGCAACCTTTATTTTGACATTAATTCTCAAATTAAGTAAATCCCCCCTTCCCTAAAAACTGAATAAATCTTATCTATTTTAACTCATATTTTAGTTTTTACATTGATCAGAGTGTTTAGTAGCCTCTAATTGTTAATCCATAACTGTTATACTGTGGTACAACATAACAGAGACCCCAATGTTTGTTAGGTCCTCTATAAAATGGAGATCGCCATGACAACATGCCATTCAAGTAAACGTCAGTAAAGAAAATAACAAATCACTAAAACTTACTGATTAGGTTGATTGTTTTACCAAGGAACCTTTTACATCCTATGCCTTCCTGTTTCTGTAGGGTATAAATATGATGTGACACAGAGCCCAGTTTCCTTTAGCCAGTCTTCAAAATGGGAAAGACAAGAGAACACATCTATAATTTTGAGACTTTGATGTTATCATTATTTCACCTTAAAAGTAAAGTGTATTCTGTACTGATTGGCATCATAGCTGCACTTTGTGAGAAATTAAGATATTTTCTCTATTTTGGGGTATTTTGTTAAATAAAATAATTAGCTAATCAAGTAAAGACATCATCAATAAGCAAATAACCAGTCAAATATAGATAGATAGATAGATAGATAGATAGATAGATAGATAGATAGATAGATAGATAGATAGATAGATAGATAGATAGATAGATAGATAGATAGATAG
>NW_006800285.1:534919-576010 GCF_000485575.1 Poecilia formosa
TATATATATATATATATATATATGGGTAAGAAAGGCATACAAATTAACAAACACAAGCAATATTCACATCTGACCTTTGAATTAAATGTTATGAGAGTCATTATGGGGTAAAATCTTAGTTGCAGAGAACAAAGGTCAATTCCTGAGAGCATTTGAAGTCAGTCATGTTAACCCAATTACAACTTAATAAAGGGACTTATTGGCTCATTTATTCTGCGTAAAGGTTCCAACCCTTTTTCGTTCTTAGTAATCATTCCAAACTTTGTTTCAGGAACTGCCATCTGCCTGTATGCAGGTTCCAGTGGGTAGTGTGTGTAACAGGGAATGGCATTATCACTGCTTTGCTTTATTAGCATTAGAGCTCAGGCCTCAGGATGAGCTGCAGCAACCCGATCTCTGCAATGGATTGAGCGAAATGTCAGTGAGCCACCTTCATTTGTGCCATCCAGTGACTGTGGACCGCCACAGAACAATGGCTCAGAAAGCGAAGCAGGTCCAATGTGATCATAAAACATGCAGTTATGGCCGAGGTTTCACTTTTTACGGTTTAGTGTCAGTGATCGCTTGTAGCAGAACGTTGTCTTTGTTCTCGGCCCGAAAGTGAACTAACATTTCTTTTCTTATCTCCCCTCCGGTGTGTTAGCGTATCCACAGACCCCCTACCCCCCATCCTTCCTTCAAGAGCTTGATTTGGAGTTTTGATCATAAACTTCAATTCATTTTGCTGGGATTTTATGTGACACGGTGTCTCAAAGCATTGTTTTGAAGTTGAGGAAAAGAGAGACAAGGTGCGCTGTCTCCTCCAGGTTTGGACATTTAGAGACTCAAATGTTGCTGCTTTTCTTAGCAGGAAAGCTAATATTCAGTCAGAATGGATGGAGGCTGTCTGTGAATATCAGTTCCTGACAACTAACTAGGACCAGACTTTGACTGGGCCACTCTAGTAAATGACTAAATTTTGATCTAAATCATTTCACTCAACAACTCAAGTTCCTGTTGACCCTGCTGGGGGAGAATCGTTTCTCTCGAACAGGTGTTTGGGGTGTTGGGTCAAAAAGTTAAATTTTTTTGAGTAACTACTTCCACACGCTTCCTACTGGCCTTGTGGCAAGTAGCCAACAAGACTTATCATGGCTTTCTTTTAGCAGCAGATGGCTATTTGGGACGACCTACAGCTATCCTGTCAAGCTTTTTGTTTCCCAGCTGAGCTGTGGATATCTGCACCTCCCCCATAGGTGTCCCTCTCATGCAAATTTTTACTTATGTTCTCTTGCAAACCTTAGCAGAAGAGCTGTATTTTTAATGGATTTAAATTACACATAGAGGCTGAACAAATCACTGTCAAACCTCTGATTTTTCTTAATGTTTTCACTTCTACTTCACGTGAATGTCCCAGGGCTACTCGCAAATTCCCAATAAGAACCACTGAAGTCTGTGTTTGCAAAACAACAAATTGTAAAAAAAAAAAGAGAGAGAGAGAGAAAGTTCATGGAGTATGAATGTAAACCTTCTCGCCGGGCGTCCGTTCATTTGTTAGCTGAGCGTCCGTGTCTCTGCTGACACGTGAGCCCACATGTGCCCATCAGTGTCCCTTCCTCTTGTCTTTGTTCTAACCGTGCAACCTCTCTTCATCACATCTTATTTCCAGCCCGCCGGGTCGTGGACCCCTCTGCAGTTGTTGCCCTCGCCCACCCTGTCCACCTCCCCTCTGCCTATTCTTTGCCACTGGGCAATCCCTTCCCACCTATTGAGGACGTTCCCATCCAATGAGCAGAGAGAGCGTGTGGGGGGAGCACCAATGGGGCCAGTTTTTCATCTGTATAAAACTTTTCAAGAAAGTTTGCCAGGTTGCACTTTCTGTCAGTCCGGGAGGAGAGGAACAGCCCAGAGAGAGAGAGAGAGCAGCACAGGGGGGGTCTCCGGTTTATAATCCCAGTCCCACACTCAAGAAAGTGGTGGGTGAAGAAACTTTTTATAATTATTATTTTTTTTTTTTTTACCTCAGTTGTCTCCCAGTTGAGCCTGTCGGGTTGATGTGAGTGTTTCTGTTTTTCTCCCGAAGCCTCTCCGTTTCTGCCAAGGATGGAGAACGCGCACATCAAAGAGTCGGCCGACGTTCTGGCCTACTTTGGAGTCACAGAAGAGACGGGTCTGCCACCCGAGCAGGTGAAGAAGAACCTGGAGAAGTATGGCTTCAACGGTGAGGGAGAGAAAGAAACAGGAGGCCGGGACAAAGAGGCAGTGAATGATGAGATTTTTTATTTTTTAATAATTTATTCAATATCCTTCACTGGATTTGTCGTGGTGGATGAGCATCACATGAGCAGAGATGGAGGGATGAAAAAACAGAGGAGGAAGATGGAGAAGTGTTTAAGGACTGACAAATACACAAGCTGTGTGTGTGTGTGTGTGTTTGTGTGTGAGAGAGACAAAAGCTGGCACATTTAGGTGTCACGTTAGGGAATGCCATGAAAGTGTGTCAGTCAAGTTTACAACGTTTTCAGATCCGTCTCTGCAGACGCCGAGAAACTCATTCTGAATTCAAAACCAAAATTTTCCACCAAAGAACATTTCAGCTGCACGTGCGTGCACGATTAAAGGAAGTCAACTGTTGAGCTGAGCATCTGTGTCTGCCACGTAGAGCATCCCTCTCGTTGCCATTTAATCCCTCTGAATCTGTGGAGACAGCAAATGTACGGCTTTCATTCATATTTTCTGTTCTGTTCTTACCTGCAGAGCTGCCAGCAGAGGAGGGTGAGTCCGCCTACACACCTGTTACTTCCTCATCCGTGTCTGGATCGCATGTTCTGTCCATCAAAGCGCATCCCTCGGCGTGAAGCCACCTGTCCCGCTCACTTCCTGTGATGACAGCTAATGTGGTCATTTTGCTTAACACCTATCTCTTGGCTTCTCGCTGCACTTCATTGTGCCGCAGACGTGGCGCGTCCCCACACAGCTAATAATACGCCATTACCACACATTGTTGCAGGAGATGTCCCCTGCTGGGTGCATGGATCGCATATTTGCTGCACTTAACATAAACAAGCGCTGATAGACGGATATGACTTTTAAACAAGGCTGTGTAGCCTTCTTAAAATGTATTCCCTCATCGGTTTTGCATGTGCAAACACCCTAATTGGTATAGTTTAAGCACATGAACACAGTCTGTACCAGGGCATATTTAAATCAGTGTGTTTTCTGTTTATCAGGAAAGAGTATCTGGGAGTTGGTGGCGGAGCAGTTTGAGGACCTGTTGGTCAGAATCCTCCTTCTGGCTGCATGCATCTCCTTTGTGAGTTCTTACATGTTTTGTTTTGTTTGTTTGTTTTTTTTTTTTTTTGCTGACCTCCCATGATGCATCTGTATCAGTTTGTTTTCATTTGGGCAGTAGCGCCACTCTTAATATCTTGTTAAACCCGAGGCTTTTTATAACGAAGGAGGAGATTTATGACGAAGTTTAAAACATACCTAAGATCTCCAAATGTTTCATGAAAAATCAATGAGCTTCATCCATTTGTTTGACTTATTTAGTTTAGCTCCTTTTTTTTTTTTTGCCAGCAGCGTACACTGTATCCCGCAGAACAGCCTTACTCTGTGCCAAGTTAGCGTTAGCTTTGGTTACATTTACACCACAGGAAAATGCATGACAGTCTAAATGTCCCAATTCTGATCTTTTCACCTCCCCCCCCCCAAAAAAAAAAAAATCTGATTTGTGCCACTTTCTTATGTGGTGCGAAACTGGATTTGCATCCAATTGTTTCCAAAGCATTTGTGGTCAGAGCGGTCATGTTGCATTTAATCTGACTTTTATGTCAGATTAAATGCATAAAACGTGTGTCATAATTAAGCACCGGCAGAATCCAGACGTAAATCAGGATGTAAACATGTCTGAAAATTATAATTATGAACTTATTACAGATGTATGTGTGAGTTACACAGCTGCAGCAGTCAGTACAGTTGCTTTTTCACTGTGAAAGTTATTGTAATGTGTGAAAACTTTTAATTTGTTGGATAAACCAAATAGGCAAGCAGTGCCGTGTTTTAGTAGTATCCTGCAAGATGTATGTGTAATGATGATAGACTGATTGTTGGGCATGCACTAACTGTAAGGGGTTTTAAGGCTTGTTAATTTAATACGTTTTTTTCAAATAAGCATAGCACAGTTTGTTGGAATATTTTTTTATAATGTGCTTAACCTTATTAAAAATGGAAATGTTTCTGGATTGGGGTGCAGCTTGCTGATATCGGGTTTTGAGTTCAGTGAGAAACTTACCGATTTCTTAAACACATTTTCAAGACAGCTCCGATCAGGACGTCTCTATTTGGCAACCTTTGGACCAAACAACTTGTCCTGAAGGAGCCTTACTAAGTTTAGGTTTTCCAAAATTACCTCTGTTTGCTAAAAGAGATTTTGACTTTGAAGGTTTACAAAGACTGTCACAGTATTTGGTAGGATTTCGTTGTAATTTGTATGACATGGGTTGTGGGTTTTGATCGTCCTTCCTCAAGCTTGTCTCAGTTGTTTGCTGTAACTTTGGGTCAAAACTTCTAATAGAGCTGTGGTAACTGGGTGAGGTTTGTAAATCACCTTCCTTTTCAGCTCTGCCCACAAATTTCTTTTAAGGACTAAAACATTAGCATCATTGTCCTTAAACAACATTTTAAATATTTGGACTGTATCCGTTTTTCCCCAGCTTTAACTTCTTAAGATGTTGCGTACATCTGCATTATGTTCCTCACTTATGATGGCCCGTGTGCATTTAAAAACTATAATTTTTTTTTTTAGCAAAGCAGTTACAGTACTAATTTTACTAAACATACTAGGTTCATCCAGCTCCACGATTCTCATCTTGACATCTTGCCTGAGTTCTTTGATTTTCCCATGACGTCACTCAAAGAAGCAGCGCATCTGAGGTTTTATCTTTAAACAGATCTCCAATTCAGTCAAATGCTGTAAATAGACATTGAGCAGCAGCTTATATAACCCTTCTCTAATTGTTCAAAAGAACTGGAATTTTAATATATGAAAACTTTATAATTAAAGAAGAAATAATTAAAAGTTAAGTATCATTATTCGGGCACTCAGTACATCCTAACAGACCCAAAACAAGAGCAGTGCGACTACTCGAGACAGTGACAATAAAAGGAACGTTTTCTACACAGTGTGTGTAAATATCTGATTTCCGCTGCAAAGACGCATTATTAATCTTAGATTACTCAAACAAATCTTTGAGATGGACCAAACCTTATAAAACACGGTGATGAAAACTAATTATAAAACCGAGGTGCAGTTCTGTGCACTCAGTTCTCACCTGTCATCTCTGTGGTGAAGACAAACACACACTCAGACGGCCAAATACAGCATGTACATCACCGAGATATTAAATTACTTTTAGATACACTCTCATTTACACAAGGAATCCCTCTCTCCCTCTCTGCTGCTGCTCTCTCTGCTATGGTTTTATTAAGGACAGCGCGTTGCACACATTGTCTTAATCCTCAGTCTCTGCCCTCCGGCCTCCCTTACAGCTGTCGCTGTGGCCCTAGAAGGCCTGACGGCTGTGTGTGGAACAAAAAAAAAAAAAAAAAAAGAGAGAGAGAGAGAGCAAGATAAAGAGGAAGACAGAAAGTGAGTGGCAGTGTGTTCTAGTACATTTGCATGGCACAGGCTTTATTTTAAGAAAGTCTCAAGCCAGGACGAGAAACAGTATCCTTGGACAAAGGTCAAGGATGGTCGGAACGAGGGATGGCTTGCAGCAGGAGAGACGAACAGACAAGAGAGGAGGGCGCAGAAGGAGGGGTGGCTGGGGATTGGGTTGCACAATGGCATTGTTTGGTACGATGACAAATGATAGCAATTGATTGAGAGTCATATACAGTTTCTAAAAAAGAGAACACTAAATACTGCAGATACATGCTCATCCTATTCATACACACAGGAATGTTATGTCACTGCAACGTGCTGACAGGCTCTGACGCTCGCTCTGAGATCCATTGTGTGTTTGAAGAGAAGCGCCGTGAAGACAGACTGCAGGGAAGGAGCAATAAGGGGCTATTTTCAAATAAGAGAGGTGAGAAAAGACGGGAGAGGAAGGAGGGACAGCGAGTGGAAACGAGGCAAATTAGGATGCGGAGGGAAAAACTGAGCGTTATTGTCGAGGTTGGGCCCGTGCTCCGCTGGCCTGCAACTAATCTGTGTCAATGTCAACATGGAGCCTTTCCGAAACAGGCCTGCCTTTGTAAGGAGGGTGTCCCGCTCACAGAGGGACGGCCACGTGTTAAGCTATAGATTACAAAATGAGTCACGTGGTACTTATGGCGAGACATTTCACACATTGGATGACATAAGACACAACTGTCATTTGATCCACCAAAGGTTCATTACTGAGATAAATTACTGCCTTTGCTCAGTTAGCAAAACTACAAGTACCACTTTACAATAAAGTTGCACTATAAACGCTTTAAAAATCTGTCAGTAATGCAGCCTCATACAGCATAACTAATGGACTATAAACAGGTATAGTCCATTAGTTAACAGCAAGACATGTCACATGTCTTGGTTTCTTGCCAAATAGTAGGCTTTCAAAAGTGTAGTAACTTTTGACCTGTAATTTTTATAATCATCAGTTTAGACTTTCTCTGGAAATGCTTGCATCTTCCAGATATATAAATTAATGTGTATCCAAATTATTGTGTGAAAGACTTACTACACTTTAAAATAATCAGTGACATTACACACACTCTTTAGCACTGATAGTTTGTTAACATGAAAATAAGAAAGCCGAAATAAACAACAGAACTCCAAATTGTAGGATTTAGGCTAAATATCAGCAGTGCATAATAGTGATGTAATAAGATCTTGTATTTCGAGACTCTGCAATATTAAAAATGTAGTTCTTATTCAAGTAAGTTTTGACTCCCAAGGCACTACGCAGTTGTTCTCTTATGTGTAAATAATATATCTTAGCTATAGGCTATATTGTGTCATTGGGTAAGCTAACAGTACTTGCTTATAAAAGGACTTGCCCTCACTTTCAATAATTTGGTAGAAGAAGAAATGGTGAAAATGTGGAAGACAAGAAACAAACTATTTTAAAGATCTATGAGAAAACTCCAGCTAGCTGTTACCGCTAACAACAATAAAGTTAGCATCTGCTTCTGCATCTTCCTAGCTGCGCTAAGATAAAGTCCTACTTCACAGTTTTAAATGTGTCTGCACTCCATCTGTTTATTTGTGTGTTAAAATCTAAACTATTATTTGTAAAAACACAAATGGAGTAGATAAAACACGACTATTAAAACATCAGAACCACCTTAGGATTAGAAAAGCATAAAATCAAAGGGCCTGCTCAAAACATAACTTGAACATTCAGCACTGGATATAGATTAGCTTAAAATAAAAGACTAGAGTAATAGGTAAAATATGACAATTTTGGGAAACTGTAAACTTTGTGACAATAGTGTGAATGGCTAATTATTAGCCACTAACATTAGCAAGTTTAGCATCGACAGCTGGACTTACTATTGGTTTGAAGCTAAAGTGCTACTTCCTGTTTTTAATTTAGTCATCTGAATATAAAGTAGAATTTGTGAAAACAAAAAGGGTTGAATTTTGTTTGGCTTGTGTGTGTTTTTTTTTTAGAAATTTCAAAGCACAGTAAAGTCAAAACTCAAGACTTGACTTTTGTGTTTGGAAAGAGTTTAAGCCAAAGTGTGAGATTATGCTCCCATTTGAGTTTTTGACACAACTTTGTTAATGGTGGCAATGAATGAACATTTTAATTTTATTTTAACCTTTTCCACCAGAGTCAGCTCAATTTTGCAATGCATCATTGCAGTGAACTGTATCTTTTTCTACATATTGATACAGAAACAGTAGAGATCTAACTTAAATTTAAGATCAATCATTCAGGTTGATTATTTTATATTATATTATAATTGTTAATATCTAATTTGTCCCTGACATTTGTTGCTTTCAGAATAGCAGACTGCTGCTGTCAGAATTTAAAATGATATGGAGTCATTTTTTAAAACCTAATATTCTAACATGCACTAACCCCTTTGCATCTGCCTGACACAGGTGCTGGCTTGGTTTGAGGAAGGTGAAGAAACAGTCACCGCCTTCGTCGAGCCCTTCGTCATCCTCCTCATCCTCATTGCCAATGCCATCGTAGGGGTGTGGCAGGTCAGTCGGAGAGCACGCACGCACAAACACACACACACAGCAAGATAATCACAGTCTGGAGGATGAAGGGCACGTGGCTTCCCCTGCACACTGCACACTGTGTTTCACACACACCTAAATAGACTCTCAAACTTAGCAACAGTCACGCACAATAAATCACACACATTGTCGACCCGTTCCGGCCTTGCGTCCTTTACGGACATCGCACTCCTCTACCAAAGAGTTCAAGGGAAGCCAGGTGTGACGTCAGCAAGAGGTCAAGAGGCTGAAGGTCAGAACAACAAGGTGATGACCTGCAGCCCCAGCTGCTTGGAAGGTCTAAACAGATGTTTTGTTTTTCCTCAGTTCATAGTAGCAATACAGGCTGGAAGTGGGCTTTGGGTTTAGTGGGAGTGCGTTACAGCCCTACATCAGTCATTTGGAAACTATGCACAAGGGTTCACACATGGAGGATATGGAGAGGGAAGACAGCTGGCATAAGTTGAGCTTTACACTTTGAGGCGGTTGGGGGTAGCCTTAGAAGAAAACCGCAGACTGAGCCAAACATCAGCCCAGTCTGTTCAATCACAGGCTGATGCAGTGTTCACTGCTCTTCGCAGTACGCTGGACGTCAAACAAAATGTTCTTCAGATTCCACTTCAGTTCAGTGTTAAACTTAAACGTATGGCTACCGGGATTTCATGTGACGCGCCAACACAAGTTAGCTCATTATTTGGAAGCGAAATATGCATTTTGCATGCTTCTTAATTGTTTTTCCAAAAAATACATATCTGAAAAGAAGTGTGCAATGCGAAATAAACTCCAGTGCAGCCCACCCTCCAGAAGACGCCTGATCAGTTCATAAAGTCCAGAAATGTGTAATTTAATCTCAATGTAAATGTTATTCAACATCTGCGCATCAACCTGAGTACATCATCCGCACAGTGAGATACAGAGGAACTAATTTCACCAGGTTACACAACTTTTTTAGGTTTTATTTAAAATGAGAAAACTCACCATCGCTGTCTTTCCACTTCCACACAATAATCCACTTATGCGTTAAACTCTCAATGAAATACACGTTCCAATAAACTTTACACTGCATATTTGTCCGTTTTCCTATATGACTGGACAAGTGGCTGACGGAGGAAGTCGTTGTTGTAATTAATGTGAATTTCTGCTTCAGGAGCGGAATGCAGAGAGCGCCATCGAGGCACTAAAGGAGTACGAGCCTGAGATGGGAAAAGTTTACAGGGCTGACAGGAAGAGTGTGCAGAGGATCAAGGCCAGGGAGATAGTTCCTGGGGATGTGGTGGAGGTTTCTGGTAAGTCCTATGTTTATTAAAAACGATGCCATGTTGCTGTGACCCTGCTAACAGATGTCAACAGAAACAACTTCTTGTGCAGTAGTGACTGTCATCCACATGAGCTGCTTTTTCTTTGTCTTTTTCCGAAAGTAGATTTTTTTTATTGTGAAGTTCAAACAAGGGTATTTGAGACTCACCCTGTTGCCAGTAGATGCTAGTTTTGTTCAGAAAAAAGTTTATAAGAAATGGTAAATCTGATCAAAAGAAAAAAGGCCAATGAGCATGTCATTCTTGTGTAGTTTGTTGTGAAAATTTTGGTTTGTTCTTGGGGCAAAAATATTCATACGCATAAGAAAAATTGGGGACATTTGTACAAAAAAACATAATAAATGACAGTGACTCTTCTTGGACTTGCATGATATGAGTTTTTCAGTTCCAGTACAGATCAGGCCATTTGATTTGAGCAGTCGGAACAAGGCTCTTTGTTAAGCTGCAAACCTCTTAAACATTACTGCTTAGCTTTTAGCCGGTGGTTCCATCTATAAAGAAATGACACCATCCTTTTAAGGTAAGCACAAAGAAAAAGGGGTGGAGAAGCTCGACTGTGAAAGCACTTGATATTGACCCAGTCCTCTGTCTCTCCTCGTCCACCTGTTCTTTTCCTGTCATGACCTCCCCAAGGTCTTGCTCTCCCCCTGACTCTCACAGTGGTATCGGTTTTCAACAACAACACTATTCATCCAAAGTGCTAAGACCAGTCAATCACCCCTGCCCCCCTTCATCCTGCATGCTGCTGTCAGATTGTTACTGAGCTTTGCGCTGCAAATCTCCACAGCAAATCGAGCAAATTAAAAGGAGCCCAAGGTTATCTTACCGGCCCATACGTTTTAATGTAAACCAAGCGTTTGCCTTCCCTTTCTGTCTTTGCCTGTTGTCGATTGTGCGAACGATAGTTGGTGACAAAGTTCCAGCAGACATCAGGATCATCTCCATCAAGTCCACCACTCTACGTGTGGACCAGTCCATTCTCACTGGTATGCCCATCATCAAAAATAGATGACAAAAGAAAAAAACATGCTTCTGATGTCTTCACTGATCGCTCTCAAACTCGTCGTTGTGCTTCAGGAGAGTCTGTGAGCGTGATAAAGCACACTGAGGCTGTTCCGGACCCCCGGGCTGTGAACCAGGACAAGAAGAACATGCTGTTCTCTGTAAGTCTCTTCTTTACCCTCCCTAGAGATGTACACAGCATTCGCCACATTTTACAACCCCAGCTAGAGTTTTACAAATCATTCAAATCAATACCATCTTTTAGAAAACCCAAGCATATTTTGCCAGTGTGACACCACTGACTGAAGACGATGCTCGTACTACACAATCTAACGAGGCGACCAGGAGGTCTCTGATTTTTCCCATTTTGAAGAATGGGCCACAAGTCATATGTGTCCCTCAAGGAAACGGGAAGTCACGATGACGGGTTCAAAGTTCACATTCTGATCAACTTTTTAAAGCAGAGCATGAAGTTAAAAAATGGTTTTGTTTAATTCACTTTATAGCAATTAGTTCAATAGTATATTTATAAAACTAAAAATAAAAACATAAAAAAAATGAATAATTTCTTAATATAATATGTTTTGCCCTGTTATTTAACACGTTTTTCATTGTGGTATTTTGTTACTGCAATAAAACAGGAACTTTCTCGGCTGTTTAAACATCTTCACTTCATGTTTCAACAAATGTAGTGCAGTTCGTATTTCTTTAAGATCTGATAATGTAGCTTCATATTTTCTTTTTAGTTACACCCCCATGTTACACTCCTTACTCTATCTAATAACTATTGAAGACGGTGGCAATTGTTTGAAACCATAGTAGTCAAAATCAATACATTTAGTAGACAGATTAATACTGACTCTTGATTACTCCATGTTCATTTATTGTCAATGTTCACTGCTATTCCCTAATTGCTATTTCTTGAAGATATTTTCCTGCCAACTTTTGGTTCCTCCACTGAACACCAGGTTAAAAATAAAACACCTAAAAACTTCATGAAACTCTAAATGACCTGAAATAGTCTGACAACTGTTAAGACAATACAGCTTCTAAACTTTTCTGCAACTCCTGCAGGGCACCAACATCGCTGCCGGGAAGGCCACAGGCATCGCCGTTGCCACTGGTGTCTCCACTGAGATCGGTAAGATTCGTGACCAGATGGCGGCCACCGAGCAGGAGAAGACGCCTCTGCAACAGAAACTGGATGAGTTTGGAGAGCAGCTCTCCAAGGTGGGTAAGACTGGCGAACATGATCTGACGTATCCTGCACTTGTTGCTGGTCTTTTCAATATTATTTCAAAATATAACGCTTTGACTTAAATCTCCTGCCGTATCCTTTGCTCGCCTCTCTCTACAGGTCATCTCCCTCATTTGTGTGGCCGTGTGGATAATCAACATAGGTCATTTCAATGACCCCGTCCATGGGGGATCCTGGATCCGTGGTGCCATCTACTATTTCAAGATTGCTGTGGCTTTGGCTGTGGCTGCCATTCCCGAAGGTAAACCCCAGAGATTAGCCTGCTGGTTGTACAGTGCCACCATCTTGACTTAAATGAAAGAGAGAGCTGAGTTTTTTGGTGAGCTGCAGGATTTGCCTGGTCTGCTTTTTTTAATGCCACCTCCAAGTAGTTCATAGTTTTAATGTGCAAATGTTTTCCCCGTTTAGTCTGCAACCCCTACAAAAGAAAAAAAAATCAGGGCCTTGAGAAGTCACCTAGTTAGTAAAGAGAGGTCTTCAAAAACTGCAAATAACCCAGAATACACCATCCCAGTAGGAAAGCATGGTGGTAGCTCCAGTATGCTGTGGTGATGCTTGTGTTCAGTATGGATATGTCATTTGATGGGAAGGTGAATGGAGTTAAATCCAAGTCCCTCCTGGGAGAAAACTTGTTAAAGACTGGGAAACCCTGCAACTAGGGCACCAGATAGATCACTTTCCATAAACCATAAACATACACCCAGTGCTAGATGTAGTTGTTAATACATTGGATGTCCTAGTCAAAGTCGAGAAGAATCTGAGACAAGACTTCAAAAATCATTCACAAACCTAAAATTTTAGCTATGAAGGTGGTCCTACAATGTATTGGCAAAGAGGAGGTGTGTGAAATGTATGTTCAAAAACCACGTTTTACTTTTCTACACCTTCACAAATCTTTCCGATGTTAAAATGGCACTACAGTCAGTCATGTGGTTTTAAACTGAACAGAGATTTCTTAACATCAGTTCTTTGTCTTCATGTTCCCTCTGTCAATAAACCAGTTTTTAGCGTCTGATGGATTCTGTGCCCTCATTCCCATCACAGGACTGCCGGCTGTCATCACCACTTGTCTGGCGTTGGGAACGCGTCGTATGGCCAAGAAGAACGCCATCGTCAGAAGCCTTCCCTCTGTGGAGACTCTGGGCTGCACCTCGGTCATCTGCTCTGACAAGACAGGCACGCTCACAACCAACCAGATGTGCGTCACCAAGGTCGGTTCGTGCCCACCAACATGGAGTTTTATTTTCATAACTTTTAAATGTGAAGGACGCGTTTTAAACCTTTTTCATTGCAGATGTTCGTCATTGATAAAGTGGAAGGTGACAGCGTTACCCTTGGACAGTTCGACATTTCCGGCTCAAAGTACACCCCCGAAGGAGAAGTGTAAGTGAAAGACAAAATGAGAGATTCACAATCTTGAACCACGTTTGCGCTGGAAAACAATTTGTTCCACCTTTCTCTCCAGCACGAAGAACAATGCACTTGTGAAATGCGGACAGTATGACGGACTGGTCGAGCTGGCAACCATCTGTGCCCTGTGCAACGACTCATCTCTGGACTACAACGAGGTCAGCGTTGCAGTCGCAACTACGAATACATTGCACCGATGTTTACGTGCTGCAAGAAAAAGTGAAAATGCTTTGACTCTGATTCCTTCCCTCGGTCCACGGTGCAGTCCAAGGGCATTTATGAGAAAGTAGGCGAGGCCACAGAGACCGCCCTGTGCTGTTTGGTGGAGAAGATGAATGTGTTCAACACCGAAGTACGCGGTCTGTCAAAGGTCGAGAGGGCAAACGCTTGCTGTTCGGTAAGTCCATGACAGCTCTCATTCAGCATGCAGTAAGTTGTAACATTACCAATATTTTATATTTTCCAATGAATCAAATTAAATGTAGAGAATGCCTAACAAAGAGGTTCTTCATAGTTGCATTTTATGCACATTAAAGCCAGGGATTTTTATTTTGTTTGTTGATATTTTTGCGTCGTCTGCAGTGAGAACCTGCTTTGGTCATCAGTTTCGAACTCTCAATACAGTAGGGATTAGTCAGCAAAAATCCTGCCAAAAGTTAATTAATTTACAATGAAATCCTTCTCAGCACCAAGACGCAAACGCACAAAAGCAGCTGCTGAGCTACAGCGGGATCTTTTTCTTGGACAGATAGCAGCTTAGCTAATTAAAACTGTCCTGATCTTTAATCTTTTAGAGGTAACCTTCATTTGTATTTCCGTTTGTCTGTCCACTTCCAATCAGGTCATCAAGCAGCTGATGAGGAAGGAATTCACCCTGGAGTTCTCCAGAGACAGGAAGTCCATGTCAGTGTACTGCTCACCCGCAAAATCTGCCAAAGCTCCTGTGGGGAACAAGATGTTTGTCAAAGTGAGTGATGGCACCTCTTTGAAACCGTGACACCTACAAGAATTTGGATCTACAGAAATCAAAATATCTCAGTTTAAGTTTGGAGAAGATCTGTTTTATGCTACACCTGTACTGAAACACACGCAGATTGAGAGCCATTTGTTTTAAAGACATGAACATATATGGAGATTGCTTACAAAAGAGTTTTAAGATTATTGGCGTAACGTAAACCTAAAGACTGTGTCTCTATGTCATTGTCAGGGTGCTCCAGAAGGTGTGATTGATCGCTGTGCTTATGTTCGCGTGGGCACCAATCGCGTACCACTGACTGGTCCAGTCAAAGACCAGATCATGTCAGTCATCAAAGAGTGGGGAACCGGACGCGATACCCTCCGCTGTTTGGCGCTCGCTACCTGCGACACGCCTCTGAGGAAGGAAGAGATGAACCTGGAGGACTCCACGAAGTTTGCAGACTACGAGGTGGATCATCTGAACAAAAAGGAACTACAGAAATATATCCGTCATGGCAGAATGCAGTGGATCATGTTTTCCTTCCTTTCTCTAGACTGACTTGACCTTTGTTGGCTGTGTTGGCATGCTTGACCCTCCTCGCAAAGAGGTCATGAGCTCCATTGAGCTGTGCAAGGCTGCTGGCATCCGTGTCATCATGATCACTGGTCAGTCTGAGCAGCAGACCGATTTATTCGAGAAGAGACTTGAGCAAAGACTGGTAAGAGATGACGAAACTCTCATTCCTGCTCCTCTTTCAGGTGACAATAAGGGTACGGCTGTGGCAATCTGCAGACGCATTGGCATCTTCTCTGAGGAGGAGGATGTCACTGGTAAGGCCTTCACAGGCCGTGAGTTTGATGACCTCAGTCCGTACGATCAGAAGAAAGCGGTCCGAAAGGCTTGCTGCTTTGCCAGAGTGGAGCCATCCCACAAGTCCAAAATTGTCGAGTTCCTGCAGGGCTTTGACGAGATTACAGCCATGGTGAGGAGAAATATGCTTCCCTTCTGATGAAGTAGACCTGGTAAATCTGGCCAAAATAACTCTCCCCACTTCCTTCTCTTCACCAAGACCGGTGACGGAGTGAACGATGCTCCCGCCTTGAAGAAGGCGGAGATTGGCATCGCCATGGGCTCTGGCACTGCCGTTGCCAAGTCTGCCTCTGAGATGGTCCTGGCCGACGACAACTTCTCTTCCATCGTGTCTGCTGTTGAGGAGGGCAGAGCCATTTACAACAATATGAAGCAGTTTATCCGCTACCTCATCTCCTCCAATGTTGGCGAGGTCGTCTGGTGAGCACGTAGTTTTTTATTTTTTTTATTTTGAATTATAACAACATTAACTGCATCGGAGATGAGGAATCGAATGCGAGACTCTTACGAGACGTAGCTTATTTGTACAAATCGTCTCGTCTTGACTTTTAACTCACACTCTAAATACTGGACTGAATAAAAGTGTAAAGACTCTAAACGCTAAATGTGACTGAGTTAGACTTTCACAACTCTAAATTTGTGAAATTTAGAGTTGTGACAGCTATTCAGATATAGCTGTCATTTTCTGTCTACTTTGAACAATACTCTAGAACTGACTTAAACTCATTTTCTAAAGATTTAACTCTAATTTGAATGGGTTTTTTTCTCTTGCTGATAAACTAAATACTATTACAAAGCCACTGCTGGCTTAAAAAAAATAAATAAAAGCATTTCCTTTTACATTATTTTAAAACTGAAAATTTTGGGGCCATGTGTAGAGTAGTGGTAAAGTGTCCCATGGAGGCTAATAATCTCAGCCATTTGGAGCTCAATATGCAACATTTTCAACTTAGACTAAACAAATGACTTGTGAAAGTCTCAGTTTTATAATATTGAGAAAATAAATAAGACAGTCGTTTAATTCTCCCTTTCTCAGTATCTTCCTGACCGCTGCCTTGGGTCTGCCAGAGGCGCTGATCCCTGTCCAGCTTCTTTGGGTCAACCTGGTGACTGATGGTCTACCAGCCACTGCTCTGGGCTTCAATCCCCCCGACTTGGACATCATGGGCAAAGCCCCCCGCTCCCCCAAAGAGCCCCTTATCTCAGGCTGGCTCTTCTTCAGATATCTGGCCATTGGAGGTAGATTGTTGAACAAAGATTGCCTTACAGCCACT
Source organism: Poecilia formosa (assembly GCF_000485575.1). NCBI lineage: Eukaryota > Metazoa > Chordata > Actinopteri > Cyprinodontiformes > Poeciliidae > Poecilia > Poecilia formosa. Next base: position 551,211 of record NW_006800285.1, read on the forward strand.
AAAAAAAAAAAAATCAATTAATTTGCTTGGTTAAACTAGTAAACAGCCCCTATCCAGACTCTCTTTCATTTAAAAATGGTTTATATTATAATATATTATATTATAATAGCTTTATTTAGTTTTGACGCCTGTTCTTCCAGGTTATGTCGGTGCAGCAACAGTGGCTGCAGCAGCTTGGTGGTTCCTGTACTGTGATGAAGGTCCAATGGTCACCTTCTACCAACTGGTAAGTAATGAAAAAAATCATCATACCGAACGAATTCTTAAAGTACAAGCACTTCATTATGAGAACATTCAAACTTTGAAAGACTGATGCTTACCTTAAATCTTCCCGTCAGTCGCATTTCATGCAGTGCAGTGAGGAAAACGAGGACTTCGAAGGCGTCCACTGTGAAGTATTCGAGTCTGCGCCGCCAATGACGATGGCTCTGTCTGTGCTGGTCACCATCGAGATGTGCAACGCTCTGAACAGGTGTGGCGCACAATGACTTCCACAAGCTTAGCATGAAAACATGCAAATCGGGTTGCACAAACTAGCAACAGCTTGCTATCAACAAATCAAACATGAACATGTTCTTTAGAAATGAACACAAAATGCAGCTTTTAGTGGTTACTGCTGAGTTATTCAACCCCCTTCGTGACAAACGTCGTATGATCAAATGCAAAGCCAGGCACTATTGCTAATTAGCCTTAGCCCGTACCGTGGACACTAAGATCTAAATGTCTGCTGCCATCATCTCTTGCTGCTGGTCTTCTGCAGTCAGTCACGAGTTTTCGCCGCCTACCAGACATAACGTCACGAGTCAACGGAAGATTTCCATCAGCAGTCTGCTTTAAAAAGGCTTCATCTCAGGCACACCTGATGCAAATCAAGCACCTAAATAATAGCAATTTAGAGTATTCAGATATAGCTGTCATTTTCTGTCTACTTTGAATCTTTTTTCGAAAAAGGATTTTATAACTTGGGATTGAATGTCTAAGCCGATTAAAGATTTAACCTTATGGTTTTCTTGATTTCTCCCTGGAGTTTTAAAGGAGGAGCTCACAATTCAATTTTGATAGTAATTTTGGCGTTTTTGAAGATTTCTGAAAATCGTGTATATTCATATTATGTCAACATTGTTAATTTGTGTTGGTCTAATAATGCATTGAGGTTTGCTCGTTTGCCTCCTCCTAAAACCACCCAGCTTGTCGGAGAACCAGTCTCTGGTGCGGATGCCTCCCTGGAGTAACCTCTGGCTGATGGGCGCCATGAGCCTCTCCATGTCCCTCCACTTCATGATCATCTACGTCGACCCCTTGCCTGTAAGTCGCCTCCTCAGCTCAGCCGTAACACTAGGAAGGCTATTCTTTTTTTTGTGCTCTGCCACAGCAAACTGAGAAATAGAAAAACTTCACCATCCGTCGTCGTTTCGGTGTAGAATTTTCTGGGTCGACCGCTGAAGTGTTTTTTTTTCCCACGCTGCTGATCCACAGATGATCTTCAAGCTCACTCATCTGAATGTGGAGCAGTGGTTGATGGTGCTGAAGCTTTCCTTCCCGGTCATCCTTCTCGACGAGCTTTTGAAGTTTGTGGCTCGAACGTATCTGGAAGGTGAGCGGGTTCAGCAACTGTTGTCATAGTTTTGTTTTATTCACTGTCTTATCAGGGTGCAGCGATAACATCTCCCCTTTATTTATTCCAGTTTTAATGTCCTGCCACCTTCTTTCCTCTAATCTGTTTTTTCTGATGAGTCTAATTTTCCTCTTCCCTTCCTGGACGCTCCACTTCCTCATTCCTTTTATTCTGACAATGCAGTCTAAACCCCGTCTCCCCTCCTCCATCCCCCTGTAACTAAACAAGGTATTCTCCTCCTGACTCAAAGCTGAGCGTTTTCTATGTACCGTGCGACGATCTGCTTGTATCCCGAGGGTTGACTGAATCTCTTGTAAAGCTTTTAAAAGCCTACTAATCTTTGTAGATATCTGGTGTGTAGAGAATGAAGTGAGAGAATGTTATCCTAGTAACACTTTCTTCATAATAAAAATACCACTGACATGCACATGTAGCAGCTCGTGCATTTTTGACCTATTTTACAGTAACTAAAACTAACCCTGCTGCTTCAAGGTGAGTTTTGTCAGAACATTTCTGGAGTATGCCGGTTCATTTATTTCCCAAATCTTTGTTTGCTGTGTTTTAATTTTTACAAGCACTAAAAAAAAGTAAAGATGTATCCTTACTTTCATATGGATTTTCCACTTTTGCAAGACAGAGTTTAGGCTTCTGATAATAAAGCAAGAGGTTTCTTTTTCAACAGGCAGACTCAGTTGAAGAGTGTGATAATGTGCCAAAGTCTGGGAACACAAACTTCTTTCTTTAAGAGGCATTTTGGTTAACATATAAAAGAGCTACTTGAATAATATTCAGGGAAGCAGGAAGATGGTTATCAAGATTTGATCAAAAGTAAGAGATTTTCAGGGATCGCGCTTTAAATACGTGGAAAATCTCCAGGGAGGAAGGGGTGGGTGGACGAACAAATGGATAGAGGAACGGACAGCTGGACAGAAGTGATGACACGTTCAGCTCTTAGTTTATTACCACCTGTAGCCTCATATTTCAGGTCGACTTTGCAAATATGAACGTTTTGAGTGCTAATAAATCCTTTCACATTCACCGTTTTTATGAGGGGCTTTATAGTTTCTAATTTCATGTATTTGCTTTGTTTGGAAAGCAGACATTTCTTACTTTTTATGTAATATTTAAACCAAACTTTACATTTTTATTTACACAAACACATATGAACAAAAGACTGCTATTAAATCTACCGAACAGAACCACAACAGAGACAGAAGGAAACTCGGTAACCAAATGAACGCAGGTTGAGTTTTTGATAAGATTCTCTCCAAAGATAGGCCGAAATGCTGAATATAAAGAGATGCATGGATTATGTACAAATGTTTATCCAGCTTTTAGATCATAGAAATACAAATATGCATCCATTCTTTATTTTCCTCTCCACATTTATCCAGACCTGGAAAATAAAATCTACTTCCAAACGTCCCCAAACTGCGTAGGAACCCCTGGGTGTTTGTTGGATTATTTGTTTGCTCTAACACACTTAGCAACAAAACTGTGTGTGTCCGTACGAAGACACACACACCCCCTCACATCAGCAACACGTTGCCCATTTGGTGCGGCGCATCTCGTTTATGGAGCAAAGCTAATTACTAGGCCGACGTCGAGTCCCGTTTTTCTGATATCAGTGCAGTATTCAGTTAGACCCCATAAGGAAAGTCTTTGTACTTTTTAACGAATAGATTTTTTTGCTTTGTTCGTTCAGGAAAAGTTTAAAAAGGAAGCGTGGAAGAGTGAGCATCTGAAGCAGAGGGAGCTGCGGCAACACAGAGGATGGAGAGATGAAAACAGCACAATGCTGCAAACGAATGAAAAACTCGACGAGTCGCCTGATCTAAACGTCGAGTGGTGTGAAATCAACAGGAGGCACAAAAGGCATCTGACAATACACCAAAAAGCTGCAAAAGTATTGTGTTTTTTTTTTTTCTTTCTGTGTATGTTCCAAAAAAATAATATATAGTTATGGTATTTTAAAGCTATTCTGTTTATTTTTATTCTTAAAGAATAAAGATGTGTACTGAGGATAACGGGATTTGTAACTCTTAATCTGTCTGCATGTACAGTCAAACTGCAAAGAGCTCTGAGCCGCAGAACTTTATTATACCTATTTGATTGTGACCTTAATGCTTGAGCAACATAATGTGACAACTTGTTTTTCATCTTCAGTGTGTAATAAAACAAACAAACAAAAAAAGATGCTACACATTTATAGTCCTCTACTAATACAACGCATTCGTTTTCTAATCTCAGTTCTCAAATTTAAAAGGTACGGGTTCCACGTCTACTCGCCCAATAAGTGACAACAAGTAGATTAATTACATATAAAAACAAAAATACATTAAAAAATCCTCTATTTTGCATTGCTTTATACATCCTTATTGCACTGAGCTGCATACAGGTCCTTCTTCACTCAGAAATATTGCTTAAATATGTAGAATCACTGCAGAGTCGAGTGTTGCGCAGACGAGTGTCAGTTTCATGAACAAAATTACGTTCAGGTTAGCGTTAGGAATGTGTTACCAGAAGTAAATATAAAAACGGTTCTCGATCAACCGTTTCATTAAGCTAGTGGAAAGCAGACGATACCGTCTGTGAGAGGTTCCAGTGTCTTAATGCGAAAAAGGAAATCAGTGTTGGATTATCTGGCCTGTCAGTTCGGCGCGTGGACCGTCTCGGTCTGGGCGATATGTTCGACGTTGGGCTTTGGTTTCCTGAGCTTTTCCTCCGCCGACGCTCACGAGGCGTCGGCCGGCTGAGCCTCCGCTTCGCCGACGCTCTCCCCCAGGATCTCCTTGACCTGTTCCAGATTCCCCGCCTGCCGGATCAACTCCAGTTTCACCTGGAGAGTAGAGAGAGAGACAGAGAGACGGAGGATGAGATGTCAGCGGGGGCACGTGCGAGGGCGGTTCTGACAGCTTACACCTCATCGCTGGGCATCGCTTCGTACCGCACCTGAAGCGACTGCGAGAGCTCGACGAAGTCCCTCTGCACGGTCTGGCTGGTGTCCACCTGAGAGCGGAGACTGATCACTTGGCTTCGGAGCTCCAGACACTGTTGGTGAAGAACGGCCTGAGAGCCAAAGAAATAGAGAAACAGAGTTTTACAAAAAAAAACCTCACTTTCCAGGTGGACAACGACCCTAAACATACAGCCAGAGCTGTACGAAAGGAAGATTTTGGATCAGTTGTCTCAAACTGCAGAACTGGGATCCCGATTTCAATAACTAGGTCATTAGCTGGACTCTCTAGAACTCGATTTCCTGCTGAGGAGGTAATTCAGACACATATTAAGTGTGTTATCTAAAAGTTGCAGGACCTGAGCCCACGGGGATAAAGTTTGAGACCCCACATTTAAATCAAAGCACATGTATCCATCAGAATGGCCTATTTAAAGCCTACCATCGTCAGCTCCTCTACACACAGCACATACAGATTTCACTAGTGTGACTAAATAGATTAGATTAGATCAACTTTATTGTCCCTGAGGGGCAATTGCAGATAAATACATTACAAATATAGTACACCACGACATCCATGTAGCACACAGTACTACCTCAAATAGCTGAAACCGCATCAAAATAAGAGTTTGTGATCAAGTTTTATTTACTTTATCATGAACGAGGCCTTTGTTCGAGCTCTGCAAATGAGTGAGCGCCACCCGCAGGGCGTCCAGTTCACTGCGGCAGGAAAGCAGCTGAGCCTGCAGCTGGTCCCTCTGAGCCTGGATCTTCTCCGTCTCCGTCCTCAGAGTGGACAGCTGCACTGCGGAGGCAATCACAAGCGCAGCTCCGTAACTTTACAGCCGTGAGACTTATTACTGCACAGATAGTTAACCAAAGGCGTTTAAAATGAAACAATATCCTTCAGGGGAGGTTAATTTGTGAGCAGGGTGACGATAAAGCATGATGTTCACTCACCTTCTAAAACATCTGATGACAGTGGTCATAATCAGCAGCGGCCACGAGGCGCGAAGGGAGTGGAAGAAATTATTTCAGCATTGCAAAAGTTAGCAGGATAATCACAGATTAGGAAAAAATAAATAAACTGTCCACGGACCGTTCTCCTCCGTCCGGCTGTCCAGCTGCTCCCTCAGATTGACGATCTCAATGCGAAGCCGCTCCTCACAGTGCGCCCCCTACAGGAATATGGTAAACTATAAAATATGTTTGAATTGATTTTATTTAACAAAAACAAATTGGGACAGCTCTTCTGAGTGAGGTGTTCTGTAAGAGAGTGTTTTAAAAATGGTGGATTTACATGCTGTGCGCTCGAGAGGGACGACATGGAGTCTGGTAAGCTCTCGTCAACCTCTTCTCCCTTCAGCCTGGACAATTCACAGCACATTTTCCGCTGAGACAGGGACAGCTCTGCCTGCACGGGAGAAAAGAGCGAGGTTGGTTTCAGGCATTTAGAAGCGCACTTTATTTTTATTATGCATTCCCTAAAAAAAAAAAAAGAAAGAAAAAAAAGATGCCCTTTATGTTCAAGGAGAAAATAATGCTCATGATTGAGGATTGCAATTTTAATTAAAGGGGTATTTCACGGAGTTTAAATTGATCTAAAATGCATTTAATCGCCCCTATGAACGCGAGTTCAAAAACTCCAATTTGAGGTTTATGAAACCCTTACTTTATTTGGAAAAAATGCTGTTTTTTAATAGTTTATTTTAAAATATATATCGCTAAACATATTATTTATAAAGTTCCTGACGCATGCTTCTGATACGTCACATAATATGAAAGTTACACACGTGCAGAATCTGATTTGGAAGGTGAACAGGCATGTTTAGGTTCTGTCTGGTCCAGTAAGTGGAGGAGGATGCAGACAGCTATTATTATATGATCATAATGAATATGTAAATATATTATAATCAACAGTAATTTTTGCAACACTTTCATTAGACAAATTTTTCAGATCAGTGTTGTTATACTCACCAGCCGGCTCTGCACAGCACTCTGCGATTGGCTGAAGGATTTCTGTAAATCCTGCAGCAGCGTCTCTGACGCCTGGACCTGAGACTGGAGCAGCGAGACCTGAACACCAACAAACAACTTTTATTCAAATGTGCACATTTCTGGCAGACGAAGCTGATTAACTCTGGAGATGCACCAATCAGAAAACATCCAATTTTCACTGCACAAATGTGCTGTGCTGTTCTTAATTGAGGCCACACTTTGGAATCACACAGAAAATTAAGCAATTTTTTACTGTATTACATATCATCTCTTGTTTATGCATAAATGAGGATGCAAAAATAATACGCTTTAAACAAACAGCAGCACAAAAAACATGATCACACATCGTATCATCGAATCATATCAGCCAATCAGAGCAGTGTGTCCCACCTGTTTGTGGGTTTGGTGGGTGTGTGTATCCAGTTCTCTCTCCAGCTCCTCCTTCTCCGCCTGCAGCCGGCTCACTTCCCCTCGCAGCTCCGACAGCTGCCAAACACAGCACAGGTTTACTAAAACCCTCTGACCTGCCGCCGCCCAAGAGCCAGACGCTGCCGTCTCCGGACCTGCGCGTTCATGGCGTCCCAGTCGCTGTGCGTTACGAGGCGGTGTCCGGCTGGCGGCAGGTAGATGGCTTCAGGAACCAGCGTTCCCGTGGAAACCAGTGAATCCGTGTCGTCCTGAGCAAGGAGCTTTCTGGGCAGAGACGGCGTGTCCAGGGAGAACGAGGACAGCGACGCCGAGTCACAGTTCTGTAGTGAGAAATAACCCTCGGCCGAGAGTGGCGAGCCCTCTCCTTCTGCCGCCGTCTCCGACTCTGCGGGTCGACTTCGCGTTTGGTCCGCCGGCGAAGCCCCTTCATCCTCTTTCGAGCTGTTGACAGCCGGCGCTGGAGAGTCATTAGTGGAGACGTCGGCGTCGCCCCGGCCCTTCCTGCTGCTGGTCTGATAGACAGAAAACAATCGATGAGATTCAGACTAAAATACATAAAATATTAAAAGAGAAGCAAACTGACCGCACTGTGTCCACCGGTTCTCCTCCAGTCCACTGGCTGGGACTGCAGCACTGCTATCCTGGCTTCATACTGAGCTGCAGTCTCTGATGACGTGGAATAAACCAAAGATTATGAGGTCAAATCGGCAAACGTTTATCGCTAAAAATCAAGAATTGCTATTTTTATTGATCATCTGCTCACTAATATTTATTAGTAAAAAACAATTAAGCAAATGAAAAGCAAATAAAAATGTACTGATCCTGTTCTACTCTGAGAACAAATTAGAAGGCTTAGTTTAAATAAGAGATTAGTTTCAAAATATTAATTTAACTGTTGAAAGAATATATTATTTAGAATTATTTAGTCTCTCAGAAGCCTGAAGAAAGCCTCATTTTGACTTTCAATGTCTAACTTTAATTTAAGGTGGGAGAAACTAAACTAAATCTTAGAAATGACGTGTGGACAATGCAAACTAAAACATTTATCAAATCTAATTTCTATTCAAAGGTGATAGTTGGACTGATCATCCAAACAGAAACAGGTTTGGGGTAATAAAAAAATCTAATGCCCTATTAGGCAACTAATGAAAATAATTTTCTGTTATGCTTTTCTAAATCCCGTTTAGACTAACAGGGTCCAAAAATGTCAACAAGATATGACTTTAGTTGCAGCTCATAACTTTAGCTGTGTAAACTTTTAGAGCAATGTAACCAAAATAGTGCAAACACACACAGCTCCTGACCTCTGAGCGCCTCCTGCAGAGACTGTATCTCCTCATCACATTGTTTCTGCAGCTCGGCCAGTTCCTCCTGTTTGCTCAGCTCGCAGATGGTCGCCACGCCCTGCCAGTGCTCAGCCTGGGCCTGGTACTCAGCTAGCTGGGCCTGCAGGCTCGCCACTGAAAACCACACACAGAGTTATCGTTTATTACACTTCCCCACAGGAAATCTGATACGCAGTAATGTCCATATGTTGACACTCCTGGGAGAAATCGGGAAATGTATGAATCTGTTACTTTAGTTGCATAATTTCACACAGAAAATGTTATTTTCTATTATTTTAATGTGTTTGCTCTCTGTCATTTCGACGGCTTATAGTTCGCACTCCTGACGACTTGGAGGAGATGCGCAACTTTACGCACAGAGTGCATGGTGGAGGTAACTAAATCTGTTTAAAAACGAATACTGACAGCTGACAGTGTGCAGATGAACCACCGGTGCATGATGCAGAATTGCCTGTGGGATGAGGAAACCCCCGTTCAGAGAGATGACTTCTGATCACTTCGATAGGGCAGATGTTCCCCGATTTCAAAACTTTGAAGTGGCAATTGTAATTCCAGTCCCACAGCAGAGTGCAGATTTATCTGCTCGATGATCCTAGTAATAATGTTTGGTTTATTTTTGAGCGAATAAAAACAACATTGCACAATAAAATATTTCTTGTGTTTTTATTTAATTTTTTTATTTATTTATTTTTTTTATACTCGGATCCAATTTGACAATTTTGGCCACAGGGCAAAGACTGCAGTACTTTAGACCAACATAAAAACATTAAAATAAAGAAATGAATGAAAGAAAAACTCTTATTAGCCTGAAAGCAGACAAAAAAAAACATGTTCAAATGCTAGCATTATGTTTTAAATGCTGAATAGTTTAATTTATGCTAAAATCTAAATATAAAGTTAATACAAACCAGGATGTTATTAAATGATAATGTGTTACAAACCCCAGATTTCAGCTATCACCCATGATTAAAGAAAAAAAACTTTACACGTAGCTCATTAAAACCAATATTTTATTTAGTGGAAATAAAGTCTCAGCAGAACTGAGACAAATCTGCACATGCTGGCAAATTATTACAACATGTTTTGATTTTCTCTTTAATTTCCACCTACTTAATAAATTCAAAATCTTTTGATTTAATTATACACAAACTGGTATTTCAATAAGAAATTAAGAAGTCAAACTCTTATTTTGAGCTCTTAAAAAATCTATATATTGAAAATAATTTGATGACTAGTGCACCACTATCATTGCAGAATGCATAATTCTTTCTAAATTAATGTAGTTCATGTCAAAACTCGATCACATAAGACTTATTAAATAACATCACAGGTAAAATTACTTTTAGAGTAAAATTTTACTTTTTAGACGTGAGAGATCACTGTTTAAGGGAAACTGCACATGGTGAAATGTCTCCATAATTTGACATGCAGATGATGCTTGGAGTCTTTTGGAAAGCCTAAACAGGATTACAAATCTAAACAATAGAAAAAGAAAAGTGCAAAGCAGGTTTAACTTCAATATTTACCCAGCTATTTTCTATAAACATTACAACTCACCCAGGATATTAAAACAGGAGACCAAACACTAACTGCAGCCACAATTCACTCCTTGCTGAATGGGCTTCAAATCCTCTCAAAGCTGTGCTTATCCCTGTGCTGCTTTTATCACACTTTTCCCTTCCACAAAATTTGCCATCACAATGCTTAAATACAGTCTTCTGCCAAGAACCAGATTCTTTAGCAATGACCGTTTATAACTTCCACTCCATGTGAAAGACTGCTTGACAGACAGCTGTCAAGTCAGCACTCTCCATGACTATAGGCCATACCATAACAATTTTCTAAAAAAAAATGCCAATGCCAAATGCCAGTTTTTAATTAGCTATAACCCAAAATGATAAAAAAAAATTGAATAACACTTGAAATACAAGATGTTCTTGTATATGGAATATCTTTCTGAACTGAACAATAGAAATGATATTGGATAATATTCTCATTCCCTGAGATGCACCTGGATATGTCACATCAAACATGACGCATTTTAAATCTGTTTTTCATTTACAATTAGAAACAAGTACTTTAGCTATTTGTGACAACAGATTTCAGGTGGACAGCTTTGTAAAAAGGGAAAAATATAATCACCGTTTATGTTTTAACAAAACTACTAAAATACAAACTGCAAAAGACTTTTATTTTAAGGCATATTTTAAGACACCTAAACAAGCATTTGAGGAATTTTTACTTTATTTCATGATAAGCAACAGGTAATCTTGACTTTCAAAATAGCACAGCTAGTAAAAGAAGATGTAAAAATAACCAAACTTTACACAGAAAGGTTTCACATTTCTAAAACTTCATTTAATGCATCAGTAACCATTCAAAAACATGCAATTATAGGCATTTTCGCTTCCACTTCTCATTTACTTTCGGAATCGCTTCTCCTTTTGTCAGGTGTGGGTAACTGGTTTAAAAACTAATATTTAATGTTACTTTGCGTCATTACTAACTCTTATAGTTAGTAATAAAGCAAATATTTTATAAAACTGTCTTCCAATGTATCAATTTTGTTAGCTGGATGTATTAGCTGCTGCCTAGCCGCTGCAGTTAATTTCAATGGTCAATCATGCTAACAGGCCGTTTATCTGATAATGTAAGCAAGCTAAAGCTTTAACCCGACACTAGAAACAAGCCAACATTTAAAAATAAATTAAAACTCAAGCTTTAAATCTAATTACACTGTCTCGCAATTGTTTGTGAGAGCAGATTAGAGTTAAACCTGTTGCTTTTAGTACCTGTGTCTTCCTTCTCCGAACTCATCTTCTCATCAGACAGCTCAATAACAAACCGAACATGGGCGAGAAATAAAAAAAAATGAAAAAACGAAGAAAAACACGAGTATTAACAGTTCCTAAAGTCCGCTTCAGTCATTTTGTAGGAGGGCGAGGGTTTGGTGTGGAAAGCATTAGTTCAGGAAACAACTTTCCCCGGTCTGAGCCTGCGGAAAACACGTCAACCTCCTTCCTGTTCACAAAGTCCTGACCCTGGATGCCATTCAAGCAAACACTCAGAAAGAAGCCAGGAAAAGTGTTTATTATTTCACTGTATCTATGAGATATTAAATATGTAAGAGTTTTATTGCGGGAGTTACTTTTAAATACTATAAATTTTACTTGGAGAAAATTTTGTAAATGTATATTTGTAGCAGTTTCTTTAGAATAAGCAGACAAAATATACAGAACAGAGTTGCTAAACATCTTTAAAATTGAAAGCTTGCATTTTATGACGCACCCAATCCCCCTTTTAAAATCATGAGTTAACTGGTTAACCATTCCCTTGGTTTATTTTTTGCCAGCCACACCCAGGACCTGATTAGTGCCAGATTCAAGAAGTCATATAAATAGAATCTGCCTGACAACACGAATATTATGCTTTTTGCAAATAACTTTATTTGCTAAATGGCAGAACAATAGGAGCTTTTTAAGACTTAATTAGTTCCTGATTTGATTCAAATATTTGGGCATCATTCAACAAGCTCTCTAGAATAGTTTGCTGAAATTCTGGCCCATTCCTCCTGTCAGAATTGCTTCGAGTCACATTTGTAGGCTGCTTCACTGACATTTTCAACCCAGTTAACCAGTTTTCAGTTGTGCTGAGGTCAGTGTGTTATAGCCACTCCAAAACATCGACTTTGTCATTAAGACACTTTGCAACTAATTTGGAAGTATGCTTCAGGTCATTATCCAGTTTGAAAACTCATCTGGCTGTCTTTTAAATATTTCCACACAGTACGAGTAGTTTTCCATGACGTGATTCATTTTGTGAAGCGCACCAGTCCCTCCTGCAGCAAAACACTCGCACCCCGTTCCAACAGAAAGTTGCAAATCAAAGATATATGCTGGATTTTTAGAAATTGTGAGACTAATTTTAATGGAAACTTATGACTAATTTAAGTTTGGTAAATTACCCCCTAAAAAGTCTAATTTAATCTAGTTCCAGCTATGCTTTTACAAACTAATTTTACCTCCAGAAACTTTCATTACCACTGAAAGGCGTTACATTTGAGTCCGTCATTTTTTTTTTTTTGACGTTTTATAAGGTGACCACATAACTAAAGCCTCTGAAAACAGTAACACCATCAGGTTTTTGTAGGTGCTAAAAATGGTAACCCTTAAAAGAATGGAGGGAACAAGATTACTCGCTTGTTTCACACTTGAATTAGTCAATTCCAGACTTTCCAGTCCTCGTTTATCTTGAATGTCTGATATTTTTATCTCATGATCTTAGGAATTAGCTCCAGATACACAAGCTTTTTCACCGCCTTATTACAGAACTACATGAATCGAGAATAAAACTGGAGCATGACACACTGGGACCTCAGGTGGGTGTAGGGAAACTGCAAAAATACCTCAAGGATGTTTCACTCCAAAAATTACTTGAGCCTGCTCATGTGATTTTTCAAATAAAACTCTTTGAAGGCTTTTATAGCTTTATTCTTTACAGTATGTGGTCTTTAATCTTTCTGGTCTCCTTTATTAAATCATTAAATGAGTGTAACCCAACTTAAGTACAGATAAATAATGATAAAAGCCCTTAAGGTGGTGTGTATGAATACACATTTTCTCCCAGATCCTTCTTGATTGAACCGTTTATTTAGTTATTTAAATCACGACAAGGTGGAGAGAAAATCAAAAAGTTGAAATGCAATCCTATGCAATTCCATGACTGCTGGCAAACAATCAGAACTGCAGAAGTTTTAATTGATTATTCTACTTACTAAACTACAGATATTTTTAGGGATTATACAAATTTGTGACATCTTGATGAAAAAATATTGTATAAAATTCTGGGTAACACCCTCAAAGTTGAAAATGTTTACAAAGAGACTCAATTCAGTGCTATATGTTGCTATAAATAGCTTCAACGTCTTTGTGTTATAGAGTGGTTCACACCTGAATTACCTGGAAAAGGACAGAGGCACAGAACTCAGACAGGAAATGCTCAGAAGAAATAAGATCAGTAACAAGTTCATGTCATGTACAGGTAGAATAGTGTAAAAGTTCATGTAACAGGCTGTACCCAAGTCAATGCACCAGATCATGGAGGGGTTTTCCGTTGAATGCCACGTATATTTGGAATAAAAAGAAAGACACGTATTTGAGCTGGTGTGGAATCTTGGCAAGTTGGTCCCAAGTCATTGCGAGGAACTTTTTTTCTTTTTTTCTTTACAAGTCCATGTCATGATCACTAACACTCTGGCGCAGATATTCCTCATAGAGATTTTTCTAGAGGGAGAAAACAAAACGTTAAAACCCAAACCCATCATTCCCCGCCATGACCAGGTCAAAGTGGATCAAGATACCTTTTTGGTCTTAACCACCTCCTGAATGTATTCGAGCTTCTCCTGAAGCTGCCGTTTCTGTTTGCCTGACAGAGTCGGCCGAGTTCTGCAGACAGTCAAGAAAAAAAGGCCCCAATAATTCAGTTCCTTCCACTTTAAAATTAAACACTTCTTTGTATTGGTTTATCACATAAAATAAAAAATAAAAAAAGGAGTTGTTTGACTTGATGTTTTTTTCAATTTGGCTCCTATTTGAATTTTTTTTGTTTGTTTGTTTTACAATAACCAAACTTAGCACAAAAGGTTATACAAGCAAGAAAAAAAAACAACATAATTGCACATTTCTTGGGGAAAAGAAGAAAGAACAAACACTCAACAGTGACCGAGTTATATTTGATCAAACTGAAGGCACAGATGGTTCTGATGCCTCCTACCTGAGGGCAAAGCGAGCAACGATGAGCAGGAGGAAGGAGAGAAGGACCAGTCCACCGCAGGAATAAAGCTGCTGTTCCCCAGACAGGGAGTCAAATATTTTCACTACTGGAGTCTGTGCAACACAAAGAAACCACAAATTTTAGCCACACTTTTAAAAAATGGCAACAAAATGGTTGATTTTGCACCTGATGGACGCTCACCAGATACAGCGAGAGAGTCTCTCTGCCCTGTTGGCCCAGAGCCATGTCCAGTAGCTCTTTGGACAACGTCCCCAGCAACAGTAAGGCCAGCAGAGCCAGTGGGATGCAGAAACCCAACAGGGACAGGAAGCAGCTCTGGCAGCGGGCGCGTCTGTTCTGCAAACTGTTCTGCCTGTGGATCAAATGATCAGAGTTACACTCTGAAAGCATCACTGATCCAGGGAGCACTTCAAACATTTCCACAAATGTTCACCGATTTCCAAACTCAAATTTCCAAGGTCTTTCCAGACATCCGAGTTAAAAACGATCTCTACATTTGTTGCATGACTATTAAGTTTAATGATTTCAAAAAGACAAATTCCTTGCTTTTGTTGAACTCTCAAAAATATGTTAGAAGCCTGCTAAAAATCTGTATGTTATTAGTCTCAAAAATAAATAAAAGGTAATGAGACAAGTGGACCAATCAGAACAAAAATAGGATCATAGAAATAAGTTGTGAAGTGTGTTTTTCACCTGTCACTGATGAGTTTATCCGTGATGGCCTCGCAGATGAGCTCACAGTCTTTCTCCAGGGAGTTGAGGGTGTTCTGGACCGTCTGGTTGATGGTTTTCTCGATGGCACGACAGACCTCCTCAATCTGGTTCACACAGCGACTGGGCTGGAAACAGAGGCACAGAAATGATAAATTAAAAAAAGTAATTAATGACTTAACATGCACATGTTTAATGTCAGAAATCTGACCTACCTTGTTGGGATTGGGAATGTAAATGGTGGGCATGTCGAACCCACATTTGTTGAGTCCTGGTCTTTTGCAGAGCTCCTGAACAATCTGCATCATTACTCTCTAACATAATTACAAAAACAAGTATTAATTAGTCAATCTGGAAGTGGATTCCATCAAATACCGCTTTACAGTCATCTACACTGTTCAGCCTAAACTGTTTGTTAAAAATGGTGGACCACACATTTGTTTCTACATGTGTGGTCCACCATTTTGAAAGAGAAAAATGTGGAAAAAGTGTAGCACATATGAATATTTTTCCCTCCACACCAATGCAGAAGAGCACCTGGACAGCTCTGTAGCTGAGTTTACCTGTCTGTCTGACTCTCCACCAGCTTCATCCGCCTTGCTCAGATAAAAGTGTAGCCGGTCGCCATGTTTTTCATTCAGGGACTCCACAATGTTGAGGGTGCGCTTGCACAGAGCCTGACCCATGGGGTCAAAGAAAACCAGGATAAGGTCACAAAGTTCTCCTGAAAGTAACAATAACAAAATACATTATTTTCCACAGAAGACAGAATCATCTAGCAAAAAAAAGGGTCACATGTATATATGATCAAGAGTAAATAAAGTAAATAAAACAATTGGATATTAGAGTACATCAATATATTGCTTAGTCACTCAGAAACAGAAGTCGGTACTTTGTAAGAGCTGGAGTAGAAAACTGGAGGTTTATCTTTTTCTTTGAGGCAATAAATGGTTTTGTTTACAAAAGAAAAGCAGAGAGAGCAAAGCTTCAGAAGAACCTGTTGTACTCATATTGAGCTGAACATGAGACGTAAATTCAGTAATTCAGTATTTCAAAGTAAATAAAATTAAGGCATATCTGAAAAAGAAACATGAAAACCCTTAAAATATTTTCACCTTTTATTTCTAAAGCATTAGCTGAAATGTTTGAAAAATCCTCTTTTTAATATACCAATAATTAATGTTATCCATAACAATTCCTATAAAAATACAATAACATAATACTGTAAGTAAGTTCAACTTTTTAAAATTTAACACCATGAAGGAAGCTTACATTTGTAATCCACGACTTTCTGCTTTCCATAAATATAAATGTATCTCAAAAACACAACTGACTCTTAAGGCTATTACTAAAAATGGGAAAGACAAGAAAACATGAGGTTCAAGTAGGCTAAACTTTTTTTTAAATCCTCATAAGTCAGGAGTAGACTATAAGAAAAAAAACATTATGATACACAAAACAAATGAAAAGTAGAAGGAATAGAAAGAAGGATAACAGGAATGAAGGAAAGCCTTTGAAAATGGAAAAGTGTTGAGGTTCCTCCAACCATTTCTTATTGCTACTATTAATTAAAATGTTTTCTTTCACACCTGCACATTTATTTATAATTTCACTTTTTCTGTAATATTGCTTAAATGCGTTTGCTAAGAACAATGTGCACATTTGGGAAACAGCTCTTACATTTGTTTAGAGAATAAATTGTTGATTTCTGCTGAGATTTAAACAACTGAATAGGGGAGGGAACCGCTTACAACACCAGGAAGTGGAACAATCCATCAGGCTAGAAGAAGGGCACTTTACCATGGAGGTCTAAGTCCAAATGATTGGAAGCATTTTTGTGTGAACCCACCCAGCCAGAGGATCACCTCGTCCACGTCAAAGGGATATTTCATATCTCCATCCACCAAGCCTGGAGAATCCACAAACGTCACCAGGCTGAACCGCTTCTGTCGCGATGTGCAGATCTCTGTGCTCAGGTACTCTGAAACACCTTGAGGAGAATTTAAAAGGTTGGATAACCATTTGAAAAATATCATAGTATATATATTTATATATATATAAAATTTTGGTGGTGATGAATCAAAATGCTCACCTTTGAACTCTTGCAGAGGCTTGAAATGTGGATATAGATGAAGGGTTGCATTTCCCTAAAGATGGAAACAAAACCACATTTTTGTCACTGTTCCTGCATTAATCTACTAATAACAATGACAGGAGGGTAGAAAAAAGAATGTGCGTGTTAATGCCTTGACCAACAACATTCCTGTTCCACAGAGATAATCTGCTGCTGTTGCGCTCACCGTGAGGGACTCTCTTTTGCGACCGCTTGTAACAAAGCTGAAGCCCTGCGTCTCGA
The DNA here is from genome assembly GCF_000485575.1 of Poecilia formosa. Lineage (NCBI taxonomy): Eukaryota > Metazoa > Chordata > Actinopteri > Cyprinodontiformes > Poeciliidae > Poecilia > Poecilia formosa. Next base: position 568,415 of record NW_006800285.1, read on the forward strand.
TAGCCACTCCAGTGCGCTGGATGTGCTCCTCCACATACCTGGGAACAGCAAATGCATGGGAGTGAAAATGTGGGGCAACTTAAAATGGATCACAGGAGACGAGGCCTGTTGAACTTTTCAGCACTTTGTCACATTACAACAACAAACGTCAGGGTATTTAATTAAGATCTAACGTGAAAACCCTAAACCAATTTCCCCACATCACATAGATTCCTAATTAAATTTGATTGGGCCAACCTAATCAGGGTTTCCCCCAGTCCCCAGTGTGTTATAAGCCTGGCGGCCCGCCATGCTTTACTAGCCTCGCCGCCAGGCTAAGCGTTGCTTGTTTACGTTTCAAGAAAAATAAATAGAAAAAAAAAAAATCGCGTTTTTTTTTAAGCCAGGCTGCAAGCGTCTCTGTTGCTCTGAGCATTTCACTAGCAGAGCAGATTTATCCTTAAGGATATGTTTATAATAGATAGGTTTATAGTTTATGCATTTAAACCCGACAGCGCGCGGACCAATCACACAGCTGGCGCCTCTGCGCTTTGGTTCGCGCGCTGCCGCTGCTTTACCTCAGCGGGATCGCGCGCGCCTCCTTTCACTCAAACTGGACACAGGCTGACCTGTATGGATATTTACATCAACTTACGGTGAGGAATTATGGTCCTTTGGAGAACTCTAGGTAAGAGTTTAAAACCCGCCGCGTTAGCTCTGGTTGCGCAGCTCAATGTGAACTGCAGGAATAACTTATAGCAAATTCAGAGGTGCGCGTTGTGGAGCGGTGAGAATGATTTATCTTCTTGATCGAACAATTATGTGCAGTGTTTAAGTCTCAAAGCGCTGCCCAGCGTGTGGCTCTGTGTTTGTCTTCCCTGTAAAGTTTATGTCTGTGGTCCCGGTTGGCCGGAGAGTTTGTGGATAACGAGCAGCGCTAACCTCATCATGCAGGTTCAACCCGGTGAGGAGCTTTAACGCTCTCTCCTCGGAGTCACGCATCACGCTGATTTTATATTATTTTATTATTATTTTTAGTATTATTTTTCCGGTTACACGATGCATCAAACTATATCAAATGCGTTGTCTATTTGGAGTTGATGCGCACGGAGATCGGAGAAACTCGTGTGACCGTCAGACACGGTCGAGTCCGATAAACTCGACCAACCAGAATAGTTTCTGTGACGATTAAAACTCAACAGACACGAAATGGAACAACTACTAAAGCCAAATCTCCCGTTTGTTGCGCATCTCTGCGCAGTGCAGCGGATTTATTCATTGTGCAGGGCCGGTCCAAGGCTGCATGAGGCCTTGCGCAGACTTTGACTTAGGGGCCCCTATAGCTGCTAAAATCATCAGCACTTCTAACAGCTTTTGTGTTAGAGTTAGTGAAATATGGCAGAAGAGAGTAGTTTAATTGGCCAGCATAAAAAGCAATAAGTTATGATCGCAGTTTACTAATTTTGATTTGTAAACTCAAAGATTAAACTCACAGCATCAGATTGTTGCTATGGTAACAAAACAATATGAATATTGTTATTTGAAGTTTTACAAAGTAAACTTGCCAGCTCCTTAAAATCTTGCATTTAAATGTTAAACAATTTAAAATCTTTTAATTTATGTATGCTGAAATTGAATCAAATTTAACAGCATTGATAATCTCAATAAACAAGCATTACATTTATGTATCTGTGGTCTGTTTTAAAATATTAGTGTTTATGGGGCCCCTAAAGCTCTTGGGGGCCTGATGGAGCTGCTGACTTAATTTGGATTAAAAAGAAGTGCAAATTTGTTGTTTTTAGACTAGTTGCAGGTTTAAATAGCATTTCACTGGAGATGTTTTCCTGTAACATATAATTACACATTAATACTTTAATATTTTCTGTCACCTTAACAACTTTTAATACAAAAACACGGTAGACTACCGGTGGACCACCGGTACGCCCCCACCACCGGGCTTAGCAAGTTTTCTGGGGGAAACCCTGCTAATGCATAAAAAACATTTGATTTCGTATTTCGTTTCTTGTACGCAGCGCATAACTATAGATGTCTAAGACTCTTGGTGTTTTTCTTTTAAAATGTAGCACACATGTTGTATGAGCCATTAAAAAAAAAAACAAGAAAAAACTTGTTTTATAAAGTAACCCTTGACTTGTCTACTTTGTTCTTTTGACTAAACGATGATGTTTGTTCACCAGTTTTATCTTGCAAACCTTTTAAATTACACACAGGTGGTGTCTATTCACTTCACTCAGGTGATTTCAGGAGGCCTTTGGTTGAGCTGGATTTCATTTAGTGGTATCAGAGTAGAACCAAGCTAAATACAAAGGCGGGTCACACTTTTAAGATTTTTCAATATAAAACCTTCAAAATTATGTTACCCTTTGTGTTAAACATACTCAATTCTAGTAAAATACATTGACGTTTGTAGAGGTCAAAGTGGACACCCATATTTACCAGTTGATGAAAGAGCTTTTGCCTGCTGAGTGGTTGCCCATCAGCATCACCGTGATTTTTTTCCTGGGTGGAAGTAGCTTCACACCAACAGATTCAGCCACTGGAATTAACCCTGTAGAAAATACAAAAACACAGGCAAAACTACTATTAGGATTTGTTTTATCGCTGGTTCTACTATAAAAAATAAAATATAGAAGTGATCATGTCTTCCCGTCCACAGGGCTAAGATTGAACCCTAAGGGATAAAACAAAAGCTGCTACACTTGCATTAAACAACGTAGTTGTCCAACAAAGTACTTTATGCAGGTTAAAAACAGAGGTGGCTAACTTGATTAGCATCGACCTTTCCAAGTGCAACGTCAGCCAAACTCACAAAATCCTTATTAGCAAGTAGCTAACACCTAGCTCCCGAAATACTCCAGCGCGTTACCGGGGTAACAACAAACTTTATCTCAAACACTGTAATTAAAAAAGGGCAGCTGCATTACTACCAGGTATTAATTAAGTGATGTAACCCACCGCTGTCCGCCTCCGTGTACAGCTGATGAATATCCCGCAAGATGCGCTCATCACAGGACACTCGGCCAGCCATGGAGTCCGCGTTAGCCGCACTTCGGCCTTTGACTTTTCCCGACATAACTGCACAGTGATGAGGTCAAAGAGTTGCAAAGGACCCCTACAGCTTTTACAAGTCCAGAACTAGATATGAGAGAACAGCCTGCTCTCTGATTTGAATCACCCCGGTCCGCTGAAAACCGGTGATGAGACGTTTCTCAGCCACGTCGTCAGCTTTGGGCGTCGTTTGTCTCAAAGACCTATGGGAAATGTAGTTTCCCTCTAAGCTGACTCGCAACACCTACCCGAACTGCTAACTTCAGTCTCCTCTACAGTATGTTAATGTTAAGTTTAAAAAAAATAAAAATAATAATAATAAATAAATAAAATTATGATTTAAATAACTGTTCTAATCAAAGATGACAGACAATGTCGTTTTGTTTATTTTCTTTTTAATTCTGTCTAAATATTTTGTAAAAGGAAAAAAATACAGTACCTGACAAATGTTATACAGTTTGAACTTTTTTACATTTTCCGTGCCACAAACACAAACTTTAAGATATATCTTTGGCATTTATGGGTCGGACAAACTAACACGATATCTAATTTTTGGGTCGGACAAACTAACACAATATCTAATATAGTCCTAATTTTAGCTATTATGGATGAGTGCAAGTCAAGTCAGTAAGAAGCAAGTCAATGTCACAACAATGTCAGAAGAGGTCTTATTTACAGTTTACCCACATAGAAAGCACATGAGGAAAGGCACTTTAGGCCAGATGAGACCAAACCTTTTGGCCTACAAACAAAACTATGTGTGGCGGAGAACATATGCTGCACAACATGCTGGACACGAGCATCCCTACAATGAAACATGGTGGTGACAGCATCATGCTGTGGGGCTACTGACACATGGAAGCTGGCAAGACTTGCAAAAATACTGAATAAAACATTAAAATATTTTAAAGTCTGACTACAATCATCACATTTAACATATTAATATCAAGGATCAGAGGTTTTATTTTGCACAGTCATGTATCACCCACACAAACAAAGCATTACATTTAGAAGCACAACTAGTGACTGTTCCAGCGCTCTTGGGTGCCCTCTATTGGTTCTGAGCAGTAAGCACCTGCTCGGTTTGTTTATTCTTGGGGCCAGCACTGCCATTAGAGTAAACCTCCAATTATAATTGGACATTAAACATTAAAGTGTCTAATGCAGCCCTGGCCAGAATCAGATGAAAGATTGGTCACAGTCTCCCTTCCTTCAACAGCAAATGCTATTAGTGCTTGAGTGGTTTGTAGATAAAAATCCTCTGTCTCTCTCTCTCTCTTTCTCTCTGTCTGCAAGAAGTGAAAAAGCATCTAAACAAGTGTGGGGAAAAAAAGCTTCCTTCTCTGGTCAAACAGCAGACTTTGTTCACTGACCTAAACATCACTTGAATATTGAACAACAGGCAAATGTGTGGCTAAAAACAAAACAAAAAAACATATTGGATTTGTGGCGCCCACTAGGACTGGCTCTTATTTAATTAGTGATTTCTTGTAAGAGGCTCCAGCTGGCGCCCCATTGCAGCTGGATTCTTCGGCTCTTCCTGTAACGCCCACTGATCAGCTGTATTCACCATGGTCCACACACTGAATTTATTTTAAACAACAGACTTTGGAGACGCAGGCTGTCAACCGAGAAACGGTCTTGGAATACATGGAAATTCTTCAGTCCTCAAGCTTTAGTCAGGAAGTGGTCCAATCAAAGCCCAGCCCTAAATTCAATTGAGAATCTGCTGTTTATAGCAGATGAGTGATGAGAAGCAAGTCTTACCACTCAGAGCATTGATGCTCTCTCCAATTTTTAAGATGGGTATTATTTAAGTGTAATAATCTGAGCTCATTAAATAAATTATATTTACATGAAAACCTGAGCAAGGTAAATATACCAGTGAATTTAATTTGATGAAAATAGTGTGTGTAAATCTGGTGCTGCTACAGACTGGTTACTTTACTTCAATTTGTTCTTACAACAAATAATTAGCCTTCAGTACCGACAGCAGGTACTAACCAACTGATAAAACCCCTGCATTTAAGCCAAACCTTATAATGCCTTTTTCTAAACTGAAGGAGATAACAGTAAATCACTTTAAAAGACAATTTTAATTGTCTAAACATGAAATAAGCCAGTTCCAGTAGCGGGAATGCGTTCTTTGTACAAAAACATACAATAATTTTCAGATGTAATTATAGGTAACTTTAGAGGTAGTTTTGAAGATCTTGAAGAGTTTTTAGGGTCTAAATGTTTGATAATTATGTGAGACAGTTTGAGACCCTGCAGAAATACACACCACACTTGTCAGATTTTTGTTTATTTAAATACTAAACCATGTTTCCTTTACCTTGCCCTTTACAGTAAGGTGGAAGAGCTCAAATGGTGACTATACCGACGTAAGGCGCAAAGCAGAATTTTTGGGGGGATTCAATAAATATGGCAACATAAAAGGTCACACTTTAAATCCTCCGTGGAGCCATTTGATCAAATGAATCGAAAAAGCATTACAATCTCTGACCATGGCTTTATCATAGATGTACATAAACCTTATAGATTTTACTTATCCTCGGGTTACAATACTTCTTTTTTCTTTTCTTTTCTTTTTGTTTGTTTGTTTTTCTCTTTTTGCCATGTCATGCCAACTGGTTAAACTCACTTTATGTTTTCCATTATCAGTTCAGAATATCATGAATGAATTAGTGGGAACGCTCCCATTAGCAGTCGTGCGTGCTGAATGGACGAGAGCTCTTCAGGCTCTGCTTTGCCTCATCGTAACGTCAGAGCAGCCTTTTGTCCCCCGATTACCAGTGGGCCTGCCGCTCTCTGGCAACCAGCTCCAAGAAGTGGGAGTGGCTCGCGTAGAGGCCGAAGGACGAGTCCACGTCCACCCACTGGACATGTCCTGCGTCATCGCCAGCCTGCAGAGGCAGCTCGCTCACACTGTCGCCTGCCAATCACAGGAATATTTAGAGGACGAGTGTGCACCTGTGGTGAAGGGTTTTAAGAAAGGGTTTCAAGAAAAACGCAAAAGAAACTTACCCGCTTCATCATGAAAGTTGACGACGACCGTCTCCATCCAGGCGTTGTCGGTGTTTCTTGGGTCATCAACATATCCTTTGTAGACCTGAAAGGAGACAGGTTTATCCAATATTGTTTGAGTACTTCCTCATATCCATTTTTGGTAACTGGATCTCTCGCACGTATTCAGAGCCCTTGAACTTTTTCACATTTTATGTTAAACCCACAATTTCCAATGGATTGTATGTCACAAATAAAAACAAAGCAGAATGTTTTGGGTTTTTTTTTTTGCTGTTTTTTTAATAAACTGATTTAGTTCTGGACTAGCTCTTGATATTCTGTGATCTAAACCATTCTATTGGAGGTTTTCTTCTGTTTTCTTAGCCAACATGTGATGACAAACCGTCACATTTTACTCACCTGAAACCCTGTAGACCCGAAGAGTTTTTGGATGCGTTTGTGGATGTCTTCCCTCTCTGACTGCTTTACAGAAAGCGAGTTCAGGGCTTCCTCCGAGAACTCCCGCTGCAACGTGAGGGAAACCTGTTCCCCTGGGTCCACCATCCCCTGTCAAAACCAGGATGTGCAGACCAAGATATATTTTCAGGATGAAAAAGCAAAAGGATAAAAAGAAAATGGCGTCAAAGCTTAATTTTCCTAACATTAGCCAGAGAATAAACAAGCATGAGTCGGGGGTGCCATAAAAATGTGAACGTTGCCTGAATATGATTAAGAGGTGAATTAGTGATGCCACGGCTTTTCTAATGAAGGAAACGGATCACAAGCACAACTTTTTTTTTTATTGTTTTTTGGCGGGCTTTTTTAGAACATCGATTCTAATCCTGCGGGCTGGATTTGAAACTTTTCAAGGAAAAAGGAAACAGAGAGTGAAAGTTATTGACCGAGATGCTCTGTTCCTCCACCGGCTCTCCGCGGGGATGAGTCATTTTTAAGTATGCAGATGACTCAGTCGTCATTAGCCTGCCTAACGATGAAGAAACGGGGCACGGCTCGGTGGTGGAGGACTTTGTTCGGTGGTGCGATGAGTCCTACTTACAGATTAAGATCTCAAAAACTAAGGATATGATCACTGATTTTCAGAAAATGACTGTTATGAAGGACCAGGCTGTGGAAGCTGTTGACGCCTACAAATATCTGGTCACAGTTATTGACAGTAAACTAAGGCAAACTGTGAGGCTGTATACAAGAAAGGGAACTCAGGAAACTGCCTTCATTCCACTTTGACAAAACCTTGTTGGTTCTATTTTTAATCGAGCCTTTATTGGATTGGTTCCATCTTTCCGCTCTGTGTCCTGGTTTGGTATTTTAACTCTTAAAAAGAAGAACTGCCTGAACCAAATAGAAAAACGGTCCAGTAAGTAGAAGGATGAGATGCAGCTAAACCCAGAATCATTTTACTTCGGGTAGGTGAGGAGGTTATCCACACCCATCTTAGAGAGATCCGTCTCATCCTCCGCACTGCGAGTTCAGGCTCCTCCCATCCGAACGCAGATATTTCATCATAAAATGTAAAATTAAGCT
>NW_006800285.1:576028-638911 GCF_000485575.1 Poecilia formosa
TGTATATTATACAAAGCTGGTATAAAGCCAGCTTTGTTCCTGTAGCCATAAGCTTCTAAAATTCAATTTACCTTAGTTTTAATATCGATTTATTTTATTTTAATTTTTTTTATCTTGTCCTAATGAGCATACTGTATTTAAGTCAGTGTTTTTTTTGTTGTTGTTGTTTTCATTTTTCACTGCTTTTATGTTTGTTTTTGCTATTTTTAAGAATTGAGTATCAGGCCATTTTGAATCATGTTCTATTTATATTTATTGTGTGTCGATGTAAAGTTTTTTGTCTGGCAAGAAAGCTGACTCACCTCATTGTAACCAAATCTGTCTAATAGCAAAGTTGATTGATTGTGGATCTTGGATACTCTAAATTCCTTTATGCAAAGACGAACGGGTTTATTTTGTCTTTCTCCACAGCTTCCCTGAAAACGTCGTGAAAAAAGGACTAAGAAAGTAGCGTACCCCTGGGATGGCCCACTCCCCACAGTCTCTCCTCTTGATGGCCACAAACTGCAGGATGGGCTTTTTGGAGGCCGAGTGATGAATCTTTGCTCCGCTGGCATCTACCTTCCATCTGCCACACAGAGTAACGCTTCAGGTCATCAAAGAGTTAAAAGAATAAAATCATCTAGAGAGACGGTCAGAAGTTCACATGCACTCGTCAGGAGCATGCGTTTAGTAATGACTTTGAGCTTTTAATTCGGCACTTGAATCCTTTATTCAGGTCGGACTAATAATACAACACATGACTGAAAAATAGAAACTGGTCCCACAGATTTTCTAAATGGTTTTAGTCAAGATGCTTAAATGCTTTATCCACGTCAAATGAAGTTTTAATGTGTGTTTGACATCATTTTCCCATATAAATACCAGATATGTCCAAGTTTTAACCATCCAGTTGTTGATCTGATGTAAACCTAAAAAACATTTGGAGGTGATCCTTGGTCTTCATTAGCATAGAAACTTTGTATATAATGCACCAGCGGGAGCAAAATGAACCCTCAGCAAAATGCTGCCACCACCATGCCTGAAAGGTAGATACAGTGTGCTTAGGTTTAAAAGCCTCACTTTGACTCATAAACATTCTTCTTATATGTGTGTTTGTCCATGTCAACAGCTGCAAATTTTCAGGTGTCCATTTTAGAGCTGAGGATTATTCCTGGCAGCTCCTGGGTTGCTCTTTAACATCATAACTAAATCGGCTTTCGACCAAAGTGGACAGTTTTTGATCGAACGGTTGGAACTGGATTCAATCTGCTCTTCCAACTGACGCCAAACACACATTACAAAGGGTTTTGGGAAAGATAAAGCAGACTCACATTAAGCACTCTTAATGGGCCTGACCTCAACCGTCACAAGTCCATGCTTAAAAGCCAGGTCTACTGTCCGGAAATCAACCAATGTAAATTATTTCCACCATTTCTGAAACAAATGGCAGTTAAAGGTACAACCGGCATTAGGGCAGAAGCTAGCTGAAGATGTGAGGTTCTGTGCAACTTGCTAAAAAATTATAATCTTTTAGATCTAAATTAATATGGCTTTCATGCAAAAGACGGCTGGATGGAAACTTCTGATCAAGATTTGTTTCCTTTTACAGATAAAAGGCAACAAGTTTAATTAGTTGACAGCGAGACTTCTCTCCTTTCGAAACAGAACGATAATCAAAATTCGAATTTATACCTAAATAGACGTTACCTTGTGACAACAGGGTCAGCAGCATGATTGGGTCCCCATCGTCCAAGCAAACCTCGTCCAGTCAAACCAGTGCGTCCACGAGGGTTTCTAGATCAGAAACAATCAGTATTGGAAACTGGGATTTCTTCAGTAAAGATCACAAAGTTGATTCGCTGACCTCCACTTAGGAACAAGCACCTACAGATAGTCCTCACCCAAATGTCATTGTGCATTAACATTAAAGAGTCTGGCGTTTACTTTTTTGTTGTTGTTGTTGTTGTTGTTTTTGGTTCTGCACACACACTCTTATTAATCCAATTTCAGGGAAATGTTTCAAATTACTGTTTAACTTACAATGGCTTCTCACTTTCCACTTTGTATTTTCCCTCAAAGCTCGACCTGTCCACAGGACCATCAACAGCATTGAACTTTGGAGAGAAGGAACTGCAGGACAAGCAAACGGTACACAGAAATTATATAAAAATCTTGGCAAAATTATTCACAAACCAAACTTTTTCACCTTTTCTCACATAACAGCCACAAACTGAAATGTATTTATTTGGTGTTTATGTGACAGACTACAAAGTAGCTTGTGACTTGGAAGCAAAAAAATAAACATAATTTTTTAAACATAAAATAAAACTCGCACTTTTATTCAGTTCAAGCAACTGTGTAGTCATGTGTAAGAAATGCCAAGGTCCAGATGGAAATGCAGTTGAGAATGTGCGCTAAGAGAATCAGCGTTCACAGACGCAAGCGATCTAATCTGACTGAACCTGAGCTATTTTAGAAAGAAGACAAAACATCCGTATCTGCAGATGGATCCCTGACAGAAACACGCATTTGAAACATTTGCAGCTTTAATTGCAAAAAAAAAAAAAAAGAAAAAAGCAATTAATTGGGGGAACTGAATACAAATGAATGACCTACTTTTTACTTTCATATTTTCAAAAAATAAAAGTTGAAAACCATGTATAGATTTGCTTCCACTTCAAAATTATGCACTACTTTGTTCTGATCCATTACATAGTATATATCACAATTTGCATGCTGTGGACCTTGTGGCTCTGATGTGACAAACAGGGAGTACTTTTGCAAGTACAAGAAAGCAAAGAAGTGAAATGTACACTGTGTGATCAAATCAAATTATCCAGATATTAGATTTATTTAAAAAGCAAGCGTTGCTCACCCAATATCGGGATCAGCCCAGACTGGCTTCTTTAAAACAACTGGAGCAGTGTGGTTGACTGGGCTGTACTCGGGCCATTTCTGATTCCAGTCCACCTTGTCGTCAGGTACAGTGAAGCGCGTAATGGTGGACTGTGGATACTGTGGGCATCTGGATTTTACATGAGGACCTGCTGGGGAGGGCATGGTCCCGATACTGCTGGTGTAATAGTCCCCACAAATAGGTTTAATATGTTCACTGGTTCTGTAAAGATGATGGGATGAGCAAAGAACCGCAGGTCTGAAGAGGGCAACAAAAAAGCCACAGATCACACACCTACTTTAAGTTCTGGTTTATTGGCTGCATATAGGTAACTACTTAGTTTCTATTCAGTTTGAAACCGACAACATAAAGCTGCTCATACCTTGCTCCAGAGGTGGAGGCCGTCAACGGGAGTCCAAACAGAGTTATCGCCAAACGAATAGCACTTGTCCAGTGTCGTCTCGAAGGTGAGAAAAGCATTCCTTGAACGTTATTAGTAAATCGTCTACTCAACCCACTCATTGCCGTGAGCAGGAAGTACACCCCTTTGCGTGATGACGTAGGCAAGTGCGTGCAGCTGGACGCAACTTTACAAAAACGAAAGGTTTTTCGCATTGTTTGTTGGGAAAACTAGAGCTCTACAATAAAAATAGTTTTTTATATCATTGAAAGTGTTTAGCATTATGACATATTTTACTATAGCCTACATTAGAAAAATTTAATGTTATCTGACATGGATTAAAATTGTTCCATCAGTTATGGTTTCTGGACCAGCAAAGGAGACCCAGACCATCACTTTGCTACCACCATGTTTTATGTAAAGTTATACGTGTCCCATAGCGTCCTTTAAGAATGTTAACTTTGGTTATCTACCTTACAGCACCTAACATAAAGTGATTTATATTCAAATAACTGATATCTGAAAAACAAAATTAAAACATTGTCCACTTTTGTTTTGTTTCTGATGTAACAAAATTACTTTAAAAATTTATAACTGAAATGAATTAAACGTAATTTGGTGCTTTTCAACCAGTTGAATTTCTGTTGTTATTTGTTTTTCTGCGTTTCTCACTCTTATAATGCAACACTGTAAACGGAATAATATACTAAAGGATTAAAGTAATTTGTAAGGGCTTGTTATGTAATGAAAGCCCTGTATAGGTTAGGTTCCCTTTCCAATATGGCGGATGCACAGACGTATCGCTTCTACAGCTAAAGCGGCGCCTACTCGCCTACACACCTACTGCTGGCTGGTGGCTGTCCCTCTAATGCGCTTGTTCTGCTTTGCTTAGCTGTAAGACCGATCTTGCCCCGCCCAAACAATGCAGCCCTGTAAACATATCCAGCGCACCTGTACGATGCTGTAGTTTTGCACGCGCATTTACGCTTAGTGCTGAGAACTAACCGCGCTCGCGCACCAAATCCATTTACGTTGTTGGTTGTAAAGAGGAGCACTACATCGCCCTCTCTGCTCCATTCCCTCCGTTCAGCAGACTCATCCGCCGGAGATAAGTAACGGAAAGCTGGAAAACCCTGCTGAAGGCAGCGGCATTTTTTCGGAAGGAAACACCCTCAGAGAGCGGGAGCGGTTTGTAGAGAAGAATGGCGGATTCATGCAGCGATATGCCTGTCAAGGCCGAGAACTCGGAGTGCGCCGAAATAGTTGTTGATACAACTGAGCCGTCGAAAGCGATTAGTACTGGTACTGGTCTCGGCTCTGGCTCTGGTCCTTGCCCCAGCTCTGACCCTGCCCCTGGCTCAGACATTGGCTCTGACCCCCGTCCTGGACTCGACCCCGACCCTGAAGCTGCACCTAAACCCATCCCCATGTCTGTATCCAAACTGGAGGAGGCAGCGGCCCCTGATTCTGGCGTTGTCTCTGGTTCTGACCCTTCTCTTGGCGCCGATTCTGGCTCAGCAGAACCCATGACTGTGTCCGAGTCTGAGGAGGCAGCGGCCGCTGCTCCTAGGACTGACCCCGGTCATGCTCGCAACCCCGGCCACGGCCCTGGCTCTGGTCGTGCCCCCTGCGCCGACTCTGTCCCCATGGCTATCTCTGGACCGGAGGAGGCTGCGCCCCCACCTCGGTTGCCCAAAACAGACGTGGAGCTGGTGAAGGGACAGGCATTTGACGTTGGACCCCGCTACACCAACCTGGCTTACATCGGGGAGGGAGCGTACGGGATGGTGTGGTGAGTACTGTTTGCTAGCTCCCATCGCGCGCTTCCCTTCAAGCTCTTTAAAACGGCGCATATTTTCAAAATAGATGCACTTAAAACAGGGGGTGCAAAAAACAAAACAAAACAAAAAAAAAAACATGCAACTTTGCAGCAGTCCTGGTTAACAGGTTAGTGGAGCTGCTACAGGCGGGGCTCTAATAAGCTGTACAGGAAGCGAGATTGGGAGTGATTGCGCAGGACGCGATTTACTTTTCTCAAATATGTTCGCAAGCTGTACTTTATCTCAAATGTGCCATAAGCCTAATTGGACCACAGTTCTCCTCTGTGCAGGAATAAGCCGCAGCATAGTGTCGGGGGTGGATTTGTTAGTTGTGGCGAGGCCTTTCCTGCTGTTATGTGATCTGCAGCCCTGCGTGGCCACTTTGTGAAGTCATCACTGGACCAGAAGAAGATCAGATAGGGGAGTGTAATATTTAAAAAAAAATCGAGATAAAAACACCCATTCATGTCGGGATGAGGCAGAGGGTAGTTTACATATTTCACATTTGTTTGCTTGATGTCAAACGTGTGATGATGCCACCATACATGCAGACAGTGTAAACATCACAACCGGTTGGTTTAGAGGAGGAGAAACAATTAGTCTGCAAAATGACAGAAAAAGTTCACCTTAAACCCAGAGGAGGAGTCATCTGACTGCTGCTGGCTGGTTTGGCCACTTTGTGGTTTTATTTCAGAGCTGAGCTTTAATGGCTTAATGAGTGGTGGTGGGGGAGGATTTATTTATATTATTTTATACATAAGATTAAGGGGAAAGGAGCAGATTTTGATGTTTAAATGATGGCGTCATACATTCATTCTCCATGTGTCATCAAGTATACATTTTTTCTTTTTAATCATTGTTTATTTTGAGGCACTTTGAAAGAAAAAAAAAATCTGGCAAATTTTAAGGATAGAGACGCACCAATATTTTTAGGTCCAATTTTGAAGTACAAAACTGTGCAGCAATGTACATGCTGTTTGCTGATGCATTTATAGACAGAAAACTGAGGGAGTTCTTAGCTTTGACGCATTCAGTGACTAGGAAAAAAGTAGATTTTTCTTTTTTTTTAATCACTTATCACCAATCAGGTGGAAATTGCCTGATTCCAATCAGGCAGCTCTATATTTGACTTAAATGTTCAGTTTCACACCTCCACTAGCTGCAGAGCGGTTGTGTAACATCTATTCTCTTGCAAAGTGTCATGCAAAGCCCGACTTCGATAACCCCAACAAAGGAAGTAGCACCTAGATAAAGCCGTGACGCCAACATCATGTCGTTGTCCTCACACTCCACACCTTTCAGAGCTGCCCTGCGTCCTCTGCAGTCGTTTTTGCTTGTGTGTGCGTGTGTGTGTGTGTGTGTGAGAGAGAGAGAGTGAGTTGTGTGTGTGCTACTACTTGTGTTTTGTCCTTCCTTTTCCTGCATTCAGTTCAGCTCAGGACAACTGGACCCAACAGCGGGTGGCCATCAAGAAAATCAGCCCGTTTGAGCACCAGACGTACTGCCAGCGCACGCTGCGAGAGATCAAGATCCTGCTGCGCTTCCGCCACGAGAACATCATCGGGATCAATGACATCATCAGGGCGCCGCAGTTGGAGAACATGAGAGACGTGTATCCTGCCACGCTCGGTCGTGCGTAATTCGCTGGGAGCTGAGTGTTACGGAGATTTTTTTTCCTTAATTTTAGGATGAGCTGAGAGGAAACTTTCAGCTAAGAGCAGTGAAGCTCAGATAGCATCAAGGTTTCTATGGTTACCAAAGCAGGTGCTCGGTACTGGAGACAAAAACCTTGGAAGAGTTGCAGGGATTTATTTGTTAGTTTTGTTGTTTGGCTTTGTCGTCTACTCTTGCCACGTTTAATTGTGCAGAGACTCCTGCGCTCTTGCACTTTTATTGCGGCAGGTTTTCTTTTTTTTTTTTTTTTAGTGTGTGGCTTCGAGAATTGGGCTGCACTTCCAGTCAAGCCGCCTGCGAGGCATCCGATGAGGTTAAGCGAGACGAACACGTTAGTAATTACTTATACGGGATCCTAGGACCCCATAGAGCTTCAGCAAGCCCCTTTTTCCTGCTTAAAAAAACTTCAATATGAAACTCTGTTGAGATTGATATTGAATATAAAGTAAGCAGAGTTGGACTGCTGGAAGGTTATTGCAGTTTCAAGTGTTTTTATTATTTGAGGTTACTGTAGCAAGGCCTAGCTTTCAGGGATCACATAATTTAATTTTCTACAGAACAAAAATACCGTACGCTCTCCTTCCAAAAATTGCATCCACATAATTTGTTTCATTTGGGGTTTTGTAATGACTGTTTTGATTCGACATATCGTGCAAGTTTAGTATAAACTAGGGATGTGGACCAAATTTTGTGGTACTGTTGTGATAATGGTAAAAATAATAAACTATTGCTTGTTTTTTGGGGGGTTTTTTTTGGCTGTGACTGCATGACACAGCATTCATAACACCATAAACACAAAAACTGCTCTGAAAAACATACATTTTTAAAACAGGCTTCTTCAAGACGACTTAGAGTGATTTCTATCGCTAACCTGCACACAGATTATTTATTGATATTTATTGATGATCTTGTGGAGAAAATTCTAAAAACAAGGTGTCTGACAATACTGGGGATTTTATTATTAATTGGACTTTATCAAGACAACAATAAATGAAAATTTTGATTCACAATAATTAATAAATGATACAATAAATACCCACCCCTAGTATAAACCAATTTTTTTGTAAGAATGCCACTATCAGCCACGTTTTTTAAAATTCTATTAACTCTATTTAACTTTTTGTTTTATTTAGTGCCAAATAAAGTCTATTTATTTCCATCCTGTATTACCACTTTTAAAACTACCATAAATAAAATGTTTTCACATTTTTAGGACAAAAATTAGATTAGCACTGATACTTATTTATCTCAAAGTAGATGTTCTCTGCATCCCATACATTTAAATATATGGATTTACTATATATATATATATATATATATATATATACATATTGACTAGGAAATATATAAATTTCCTAGTCAAAAAAAAATATTGGAATGAATTTCAACTCCAGATAATGGGGGATTTTTAATGTAATTTCAGTTGTAAATTCAAAAAGTGTTTATTTTATTTTATTTTTTTCCTGAAAATATGTCAGTACCAAGCGAAGATGGGTTCCTCTGTTTTGCCTCCATTCAACACAGGCATAGATGAAAAAGTAAAATAAAATACAAAAACGTCCATGGACCGGACAGGGTTAATCTAACACATCACCTGTGGTGGTTAAGCTGCTTCAGTTGTTTTTCTTTTCGTTCCCGTTGAGCAGTGATGTGTGGGCTCGGCCCGCCAGCGAGCTGCTGTCGCTGAGAGCTGCTCAGGCTGCTGCTTTGTTCAAAAGCTTCATTGTTTCCAGGAAAGAAAAAAAAATGGCAGGAATGTTCGAGTCTTTCAATCTTGTCTTGTTTGATGCTCCCAGTCGGTTTAGTTGCTCAGTTGTTGCCACCTTGGAAAGGCGTTTGTTACCGAGCAAAAGTAACAACTGATGGGGTCTGAACAGCTGAGATCAACAGATAACGCTGTGAACACAGCTTTGTATTGATGCCAACAGTTGGAGCGGATCATTTTTCTTCTCTCTTTGCCAAAGAAAAGCTGCTCATTTGCTGTCTGTCGTTTGGTTTTTGGTTATGCCCAGTGAGAAAACACACAGCAGTATCTGTCATGCACAGCACAGAACAGTCTTTTCTGATCTTTATCTCACCCTGCTAGGTTTCTAGTCGATTACCATGAAAGAAAGCTGATTTTGCTACTTGTGCTTAGATTTTGCTCCCAGGTTTCTGATCAGTATGTTATATGAATACCCAGTGACGACCCCGTTATCGGTTTTCCAGTAGAATCCGTCAGATTTGGTTTAAAACAATCTTTGTGCGCTCTGAGAGGATTCCCACGGCCTTTCAGCAGAGAAATCAAGCCCACAGCATCACAGATCCTCCACCGAATTTAGCTAGTGGGCGTGAGGTGTTGTCACGTCTTCATCTTTGTTTGAAAGGGGTGTTTGTTTCTGAAAAGTCCGCTGAAGTCCGTCAGAGTTTTACTAGCAAAGGATGACGATGGGAAATAATCTCATTTAATATTTTGACCTACCTTCTTTTTTGGGTTCATTGCAGAAAGTTGTCTCCGACTACAGCGTAAGCTAGCTGTACAGTTAGCTAATATCTGCTGCAGTTCTTTGGTATTTTAAAAGTAACATTGCAACAACAGTATTAATTTTGCAATATGTTGTGCAGCTCTAATTGTTACCACTTACTTTAGAAGACATTGCATGCAGCTCTGCGAGCTTTGGTTGATCAATGCAACTATGCGTGGAACTGTCTTGTTAAATATGATGCGGCTGTTGTTTATCAGGGATTTTCTAATACTTTGCGTAACTTTTGTTATATTACTTTACATAATTTCCTCGTGGCTAAAGGTCAGAACATGAGCGACCTCATCGATTGTTTTTTTGATAACTGTGCATCTGTTCTTTCTGTCTATATTTTGCGTTTGATTTTTTTTTTTTTCTTTTCTTTTCTGGTTTACCAGAGAATGACTAGAGGAACATAGTCATTGCAACACACGTTTCACATCGTCTGAAGCCCAACGTTTTGCAGTTTCGGGTTGAATAAAAGAGGTGAACGTTGGTCTGAAGTGAAATAAATAAATAAAAAAGAAAATAAGAAGCCCCATCATTTTGTCAGGTCAATGTAAAAAGGACGTGACTTTCTTTCTGTCAGTTTTGGGTTTGTTTGCCTTGACCCGTGCGTGTGTCCAGCTACATCGTGCAGACGCTGATGGAGACGGACCTGTACAAGCTCTTGAAGACCCAGAAGCTGAGCAACGAGCACGTGTGCTACTTCCTGTACCAGATCCTGAGGGGTCTCAAGTACATCCACTCCGCCAACGTGCTGCACCGGGACCTCAAGCCCTCCAACCTGCTCATCAACACCACCTGCGACCTCAAGGTGAGTTCGGACATCCGGCGTTAAAATTTTCATCAGAGACCAAATAGGAGGACGTCATACCTTCAAAGGCGCTCGTACCACTTGAGGTTTGCCACATTTTGTCATTTTTTTAATAGAGCAACACAAATTAGTGCTTAAAGTCCTGATCTGCGGTAAGACTTTTTGCATAATTTTGTCCGCCCATCACAATAAAATACACCGCAGCGTGTGGAGGATGCAAATACCGTGGCATTTGGTTTTGAGTTTTCATGACAATGCAGGACGCTCTAGTTCCCCCTCTGCACAACGTTGTGCTTTGTCTTGGACCGACCTGGCTTTCCCCTGTTTTAATTTTACTTTTGCTTTAAATCTACACGTTCCCACGACAGCTGCACCTGGCTTGGTGATTTTAGCTCTTGGTCAGGTGCCGCTTTTAAATACCTTGTTAGTTTCAAGAGTTATAAAAACTTCACATTTCAATTTTTTTGTCCTTTTTTTTTTTTTTAGCAGAGTAAAATGCAAACTTGTTCAGAAAGTTTGCATCCATAATTTTGTTTATAAATAATAATGTGTTTGAAATTACAGTAGATGTGAAGGTTTTTATATTATCACATTTTGCAACAAACACAAACATCAGTCTATTCTAGTGAGACTTTGTGCTATGAGGCAATGTGAAGCTAGCCCCTCCAGGAAGTTGCAATCGCAACCATTCGTGCAAATTCGTTCGTCGTTCTCGAATTTTGAACGTTGCAATTTTTCCCCATCACCGCAAGTTTTCCGCAGGCCTAACCAGCCACCTTCAGGTTTTCTGTAGTTCCTTCTCTTCTGACCAATCTCCACACTCAGCTGAATTTTGTCCAATCTTCTCAACTCTTTTCTAATTGAACTTCCTGTTTCATGACATTTCTTGACAGTCAAACCTGCAAGACGAGAGCATGTGTGACGCTAAACATTTGCCCTTGTTTTCTTTCTTCTTTTGCTTCTTCTTACGCTTTAGGCATAATTTCATTTGCATTAAGGATTTTTTTTGTAGGACTATGTTATGACATGAATAAAAAAGAAAATAAAAATTGCAACTTTGACCACAAGCCTGTGAAAAAGGTGCCTCAAAATCTGTGATTATTTCTCTTTTTGACTGCAACAATCGTAAAATAAGACTTAAGTTAAAAAAAAAGTTTATTTAACTTTTGCTATCTCAGTAAGAGCTGTTGTGGACGATCTAAAAAACTGCTTGCAGCTTTGGAACTGCAAGCAGTTTATGCAAAAGAACATAGGTTTTATGTTCTTTTGCATAAAACCTATCAAAGTTTGTGCTTGTAGCTGAGAAATTGGGGGAAATTGTTAAATTAAAATGTCATTTTGCAGCTTCCTCTCAGTCTTGTTATTTTTGTTTGCTTGAACTGACCTCTCAGCGAGTGTGTGTGTGTGTGTGTGTGTGTGTGTGTGTGTAGTGTATAATCCACAGTGGTCTTGTGAACATTTGGCATTCAACCATCAATCCCTGGATTAGCTGATCATACGTGAGGAATGGAGCACAAAGGAAGCGTTTCAAAGCAGCGTGTTGCCAAAGTCTGACCTAATCCTAGAGCAGCAGTACAGTTGTGACTTTGCTTTCTGGCTATAATGTGCAGAAAACATTAAAAATAGATTTGCACAGCAAACAGGGTAAGTTGGAAAGAATGAACCGTCATGTTTGCACCTTTTATTAAAAAAAGGTTTGATGTACTTGCGTTGTTCCTCTTATTAAACCTGCTGCTGCCTCCTAGTGAACTCCATTCCTTCTCGGCACATTATCCTGCTTAAATGTTGCCGGATTACGTGCATGTTACACAATTTACAGGACTTCAAAAGTGGCTTTATTAATAAAACGGGAACTTATTAAGAAGCGGTGTGTGTCCTCTGGCTGGAGCTTGGGAATTAGTTTGAAAATAGTGTAAGAACTGATTTGTTTTTTGTTTTGTTTTTTTCCTTTTTGTTTCTTTCTCAGATTTGCGACTTCGGCCTGGCTCGGATAGCCGATCCAGTTCACGACCACACCGGTTTCCTCACGGAGTACGTGGCCACACGTTGGTACAGAGCCCCAGAAATCATGCTCAACTCAAAGGTACGAGTTTAACTCACTCACTCACTCACTCTCGCAGTTTTGGTATTTGACTGGCAAATTAGTATTCAATTGCACGGATGTTTTATTTTTTTTTTCTTTTCAGGGCTACTCAAAGTCAATCGACATGTGGTCAGTGGGCTGCATCCTGGCTGAGATGTTGTCCAACAAACCCATCTTTCCTGGGAAACACTACTTGGACCAACTAAACCACATACTGGGTGAGACTTTTTTTTTTTTTTAAATTAACTGTGCAGTCATGATGGGGACAAAAAGCAAAAAATTTTAAAAAGGAGCTGTGCTGAACAACATCTGTGTGTGCAGGCGTACTTGGCTCACCGTCTCAAGAAGATCTGAACTGCATAATCAACCTGAAGGCGCGGAACTACCTTCAGTCCCTGCCCCAAAAGACCAGGATTCCCTGGGACAGACTCTTTCCGAAGGCAGACCCAAAAGGTAAATCAGCTTCTTATGACTACTGCGAATGTTTGAAAAGACCTGAAAAATGGGGATATTCCAAAGGAAAGTTTGTAAGTTTGTTTTGCAGCCTACATTGTTTAGAAATTACTGTCATTTGAAAAGTAGGTCAGAGTAATGAAACCACAGCCTGATTAAAAGCAGGAAAACATAATATGAATCTGCAGAGAGAAACTTAACACGCATAAAGATTCACTTGTGTTACGTTTTTATTACGTTAAAGTTTAAACAAGCAAACTGTAGGTGAAAATCTGATTGTTAAACAAAAACAAAAACTCCTAAGAAACGTGTTGCTAGAAAGCTAATGCTGCTTGTGGGGATATTTGTCAGTCAAAGTTGGATTGTTTTATTGGAAAACAAAAAGTTTACTGCAAACAAGATGCGTTCTGTGGGATCATGCAGCAAAAGATGGATCGACCACAAACGAAAGTATAAAAAACTGATTAAATGAAATTAACTACTGCAGTAAAATAAAATGCATCATTTTAACATCTTGAGGAGGAAAAGCGTTCAGCGGTCGGTTTGTTTTGTCATCCAATGTGGTTTGTTATCTGCGTCCATTTAGATTCAGGAACCAAACGCTGTGACAAGTTTCCACATTCAGGTTTCCTACACATATAGAGACTTAATGAAGAGGGGGAAAGAAACAGATCTGGAGTTTTATGATGTTTTAAACATTTGAGTACTGACAAGCTAAACATTTTTCTTACTGAATTTATTTTTTGCATGAGTGTGTAGAAACTCTGAACATTTGCTAATGGCAGAAGACGGTTAATGACGACTCCTTGTTCTTCTCTGAAGCCTTGGACCTGTTGTGTTGCATGTTGACATTTAACCCCAACAAACGCATCACCGTTGAAGACGCCCTGGCTCATCCCTACCTGGAGCAGTACTACGACCCCACCGATGAGGTACAAATACGTCTTAAAACCAAAGTTCATCGCAGAGCGAAGGTTAGAGAAGCGACTTTGTACTGGAGTTTAAACTGCTGCGAAGCCTATGGAAGGTAGTTGCGCTCTGGAACTGCGAAGAGGAAGAAAGTTGATCATTTTTGTAAAAGGGCGGGCTTTGTTGGTTTTGTTTTCAGTTTGGTTTTATTGGTAGAAAAAAAACCTGTAGTTCACCACAGGTGTTATCGGCTACTTGTAACAAAAGTTTAATGAAAATAAATAAATAAATAATGATGGATCAACTGCAACACCAAAGTCCCCTACCTCCGTTGTGCAAAATAGTGACGGTGGATGGAAGCAGCTGAAAGTCTTTTTTTTTAAAACATTAAGTCATTGTTTAGTCCATTTAACTAAACTAGGAGACTTTTATTCATGTCACTCAAATTCTGTGCATTTTTTTTTCTGATAAGCTTTTTTTAAATTTTATTTTAAACTTCACTTCAAGCTGATCCTGTGTAGTGTGGTAAGAAAGGAAATTACAAATATAAATAGACTGTTTTTTGTCATTTCACTTAAAGTGTTGCGGGTGAAGCGAATTATTTGGAGAGTGTGGCTGCTAATTTAGTTTAACTCAATCCACATTTCACTAAACAGAACACAATAAGTGTTTTCTAACATAAGAAAACTTGTGATAACACCTTCGGCTGCCTTAAAGGTCTGGCTGTTGACCTTTCGAGAGCCATCTGCTGTCACCATGGCAACAGAACCATGTCCTCTAACAGTAGTCCAAAACTCGCTCAAACCTGGGGCTAAATGCGTTTCCGACGGAGGCTGTTTCTGATAGGCGAGGAGAAATGGACCCTTTTCTAACTTTTTGCTGTCATGAAGCTGACTCGCACATGGAAGATCTTCGGGGAGACAGGAGTGCTCACTTCATCCCTTTTCTCTATGTTTCCCACAAGCTGCCACACGCTCCTGTTAGAAAGAGAGAAAATAATCTGCTTTCTGCGCTGTTGCCCTCCAGGCGCCCTCAACCACGTTCGTTAGTGCACTTTTAATTTTACAGAGTTGTAGTTCAAAGACTCTTCTTGTGTCAGAAAAGTGGATTTTGGACTTTATTTTAAAACGAAGGACTTGGATTTAACTGTAAGCTGTTAAAGTCACTAGTTGCCAATTCTTAAACCAATCAGACTCTTTAGCTCCTGTTTTGATCCGTGTTGTGTGCGCTCTGGTGTTAGCCCGAAGCGGAGACGCCATTTGACTTCACAACAGAACTGGACGATCTTCCTAAGGAGACGCTGAAGGAAATGATCTACGACGAAACGGCTCGTTTCCAGACAATCAGCTGAGGCACAGGTACGTGACAGTCAGCCGCATGCTCTCAGTGGCCATTTTACCTGTATTTAAAGTAAAACACGTCTGTTTTACGTGGATATTTTGCTGAAAAGTTTGTGGACTTAGAGTAGGGGGGAAAAAAGCAAATTTAAAATTAACATCTTAAGTTGGATGAAGGCACTTCTTAATTTATAATTTGCATAAAAGTCTTGATGTTTTGGATTATTCTATTTCCTTTGTTCTTTCTTTGCAGTTTTGCTGAGTTATTGCAGCGACGCTTGGAGCCAGAAGACCCCGAACGATATGCTAAAACAAAAGAAAAGTGCATCCTGAAGAAACCGACAAATATAAACATTAACCTGCTTACCTTTGCATTTCCACAGCAAGACGGAGCTAAGTATAAATATGGGTTGCCGTTACCGAGCAGGGTGGACTGTCAAATTCATGCCGTTTCCGTTTTGTCCATGTTGGACTCCTCACTCACCTCAGATATAATTTTCCCCCTTGTTTTTAAGCCCATTTTTACTGCTCCGGCTTGTCTAGCACCTTCTGCGGTAACTCCTCCCCTCACCAAAGCGTATAAACCATCCTACTGTATTAACCAGCTCCATAACGCTCCTGATCTATGAGAACGAGTTACAGCTTTGAATATTTGAGGGCTTAAAGAACCGGGACGGGGATGCTAACCGGGTGTGTGCATGTACGTACAGAATATAATGGATTTTCTAGTTTTTTGTTATTTTTTTAAATGTGGTTGTCAGTTTTTATTTGTAAGGGTGTATTTTTGAGTCTTTTTTTTAGTTGTTGTTTTGTGTGCTTCTGATTTTTTTTGTTGTTGTTAGTTTTTATTTTTAGACAATAATTGATATTTTTAGTGGCATGTTGTCAGGATTTCTTTACCGTTTCTCCTTTTTCTGTACGAAAACCCAGCTGAATGCATGCATTCCTGAAAATGAGCAAAGGTGCAGAGAGACCCCGGGGGGGACAAAATTGATACACAACTCACCCCAAGGCCAAGCACACTGAAGACTCCCACATGGTTTAGCAACATGACACATACTGGATGAAATAAAGATGAGGAAAAAAATGCCCACCGGTTCATTAAAAATATTGCAGCTGTGATACCAAAGTCCTTTTATTTTCTATTTTTCCCCCCCAGAAACTTATCCAGTTTCTCTCTGTTGAGTAATTCTTCTTTTGTTGTTGCTCTGCTCTCTAAGCTACACCCAAATCATCAGCAAGGACTGACATGCATGACTTCTATGTTCCTGTATCATTACATTCCTGTAACAAAATTGTCAACAATGACACTCCATCATGTAAACAAGCAAAAAAAAAAAATCCTGCCTGTTTTCACTTCAGATTATTTATTTGTTTATTTAATGAGGGTTTTTTTTTTGTTGTCTCTTTGAGTCTTGGTTCTTGTACTTCAAAAACTGAGAGAGGCAATGTCTTTTCCCACGATTCGTGCCGCCGTGCATTCTTGCACAACAGCGCGCGGTGAAATTTACTTGGCTTTTGGTGTTACAAGTGATGGTTGTGACTTTTCATGCTGTTACACGCCAAACTGATTGCTAATGACCAAGAAAGTTAGAGCTTTTTTTTTTTTTTAAGTAAAGAGGAAAAAAAAAACTACGTGCATTGCTTTGTAGGCTAATGCTACATATGAGCTGGCCTCTGTTGCTGCTTAACATTTGCGTTGTTCTGCCTAACAGGGAGGGTTTATTTCTTTCTTGCTCTTGTTTCGGTAACTTCCTCCGCTCATGTTCGGTGTCAGTTTGGACCGACACGCCTGCTGCTCTGTGCAGCGCTATTCGATTGTATTTTTTTGTTGTTTTTGTTCGTGCTGGGGATAGTAAGAAATTATCTACTCTGGATCACTCGCACCTGGCTTGTGATGCTAATCTTCCTGCCCTCATCTTATATTTTCACATCTCTGATTCGTGTCGCTGTGCCCTCAGAAGCCATAATCAGCTCTTTTTCTTCTTCGTTTTCCTCCAAATCTCTCCATGCTTTACTCAAAGGGCTGCCTCCTCATCCTTCTCCTCCTCCTCTTCGCCTCTCTGCTCGCTGTCCCCCATTAGTTCTTCCGGGAGCAGAACACCTGGTCCGATCCCGACCCAATCAGCACGCCTGCACTTTGTCTTTCAAGCCATGTGCCCTTCGTCTCCCCTCCATTTTTTGGAGGCTATTTAAGCTAGCCTCCATCTTTTGTGTCGTACTTGTAGAGCTTTTAAGTTTGGGTTGCAGAAATGTACGTCTGTGTAAAGACTGTTTGTGTATTTGCACTGTTAAACCAAGACTCCTCTTTTTTTTCTTTTTTCTTTTTTTTGGATCATCACTTACTCCCTGTGCGTTTTTAATCCACCAGATGTGTTCTTGGTTTTGCACGTAAAGGCCTCTCTTTTATTAATATCATTTCCTCCCTCTTAACACGCCACCCGACCCAATATCTTTTTTGGGAATAATGAAAGAGGAAGAATCCTGACACACTCCTGCACACACCCTCTCTTGGTCACCTGAGGGTTGTGACCCCGCGTGTCGACATTTACTGTATCTGCAAGGGCCTGCCTGTCTTAAAGTCTGTTTAAGGATGTTTTTAAATGGCTATTATTAAGTCTTATTGGTGGAATGCTTTTTTTTTTTTTTTTCATAAAAGGGAGTTCAGATTTTTTGTGTGTGTTTTCTCTTATGGCTATTATTAATATTACTATAACTAGGAGTGTTTTCAGTCTTTCTGAAGCGTATACTTTTTGTCTTTTAATTTCTCCAACCAGATTGTAAAAGGATTTATTTTGTTTTACAGAGATTGTTGAGGATATGAGTTATTGAGAGTTACAGTCTGTATTCTGTGGTATTATTAATTGATTAACAAAAACAGAATTATATAAATGGAATTAAATAAAATTTCAACATGCTGTTAACCCTGTTTTGTGACCCTTTTTTCCCCCCTTGTTTTGTCTTTTCAATACTCCTGGAGGTTGTTGTTCAGCAAAGGAACCAGGAGGGGGCAGTAAACATACAGAACGTAAAGTTTGCATCCTCTCCCTGTTGATCCTTTCAGGTGGATTAATAAATTTGTTATTGGATAAAAATTTTCCCCACATGCTTCAAATACAAGACCATGACAAAGTATTTGCCCTTTAACATAATTATTCTGATTTAGCTTTTCAGTCACACTCAAAACAAAGTCTTGAGTGTGACTGACAAGGATGAGCTATCTGTGCCAAATGCACAATTTAAATTAACTGTAATTGATCATATCTTTTAAAGGTGTGACCTATTATCTAGGCACAGTACAATCAATTACTATGTTGCCTTCAGTTATAAAAATGCTGCATTCATTAAACATATCTTAAAAGAAATTTGACTTCGTAATTGGACAACAACCGTTCTTAAGAGTGTTGGGCTGAGAAACATAGTCATATGATCAAATAACCTGATATAAACATCCCCTTTTTCAAAATTTCTATTTCAGCAGCCTCACCCAGAATTACTGTCAGATGCGTGAATCAAAGCTCACTTAAATGGAGCCTGTCTGACAACCTGAAGTAGGATAAAAGACCTTAAAACGCAGCACATCATGGTCCAATCAACGGGACATGGTGTGGTGTGTCCTGGGTCACAAAAGTGTTGCGCTCGTCTTCCTTACTGCACAACCCCAGGATCTTTTATTCCAGAGGATATGTCAGAGTACATTCGTTCACCCACCTTTAAGGAATAATGAGATTATTAGCTTTATAAAAGAAGATTTAATGCCACATAATGCAAAATACAACCATAAATTGGAACAGAAATACAGAGAGTCGCTGTCCCGCACTGGGGCGTCAGTCAGCATATCTCAGTGTTGACACAGAGAGATACAGCTCTGGATTTATCTACTTCATAAACTACACTCGCTGTAAGGGCCCTTATCCTTGTATAAACTTATTTGTGTTGCCTAACCGGTTACAGATATGCAAGCGGTGGGAGTGTGCCTGCATGCAAGTGAGATAAAATGACTCAAAAAGGGATGAAAAGGATTTCAGATGAAGTTGTATCCAGATAGTTTCAGCTGAGAGTACAAACAGTTTCACCTCACAAGGAGATAATGAACCGTACGCTCCAAGTTACTGAATATTTAATCCGTGTACACTGTTACGAAAATAACATGTTCACTTTCTCTTTGTTCTGTGTGGTCTGTGTACTGAGTTATTGTGCAGGAGCCAAATCTCTCCAAGCTGAAAATTAAAAAAGAAATACTTCAAGAGCTAAAGAGCTTACCAAATGTGTCCAAGTCTTCTTTTTGTAGTTTTTCTGACCGAATGGCTTTCTTTGCCCATCTAGATTGTGGTAAAGCACATCCTAAATTATTGTTAAATGTTTTAAATATATATTTAGACACGCCCGAACATATCGGATCCGTCTCAGGTTTCTCCGTAAACCCTCCCTCGGTGGTGAACTCTTGAGTCGTGAGAATGCTCATTTTCCCTGGAACTTACCTTACCTGCTTTTCTGATTATTTTGCGGCATGTCTCAGCAAGACTGCTCCCACTCAGACATTCCTCAAGTGCAAAAGCTACAGCCTGTGCTCGCCTTAAAATCTTAAAATAAAAACAAGAGTTAAAAAAATTAACAACCAAATGTCAAAAGCATGACTCTGCGAATGCAAGACAATGCGGGATATTCAGGTCGTCCTGCTGTGAATGACTTCATCTGTTCTGGCTGCAGCTTCTCGCAGCACTCTGTAGCTGTTGCACCTCTGCATTGTTTGTTGCATTGAAGCCGAACAATATGCCGCATCCTGCTGACTCTGTAGTTGACATAGAGAGAGTTTTCAGCGATGCCAACATGCTCATTTTGGAGCTCGCACCTCCTCCTGCCGCCTGCCCTGTAGACGAATGCAAGTCCTGCTCTCACGGAGAGGAATGTTACTAAATTTATGAGATCCTACGGTGAATATTCCAAGCAGCAATGCGGGATGAGGTCATTTTGAGGTAGATTTGATAGGGTTACAGCTGCAGTGTGAAGCAGAACAAAAGAAAACCTGCAAAGGTGCTGGAAAATGTGCCTCAGAAAGGTATGACACACGACGCCCTTCCCTCCCCAGCTGAACAGAGCAACTTGACAGAGGGACAAGTGCAGCCACTGTCAAGAGGAGTCGCCAGTGGATTACGAGCTGGTGCTTTATTAACTCGCGTTTACAGCTCTGGTTCAAGCTGTCTTTACCAGAAATCAGGGCACACTTTGACCTTGGAGTGAAGGTGGAGCACATTTTTTTCTGACTCATCAGTCCAGTTTTTTACTCCCATTTCTCCTGAAGCAGCTGCAAAATAGCAGGTAGTCTGATGATGGTGTAATTGTCAGTCGGTACAAAAGAAAGACCCTTTCTAGACGTTGTAGGAGGAAACGTGAGTGAGAACTTTCGGAGACTCACTGGATCTGCGTGAGGGAAAGGATGAGCGTGTTTCTGAGCTCCGTCCTCCCTCCGTTGGGACTATACACGCTGATCTCACGGTATCTGCTGAAGAACCCACACCACCTCCACCGGAAGAAGAAAACGGCTTTCTACTGCACTCAAATTTCACACCGAGGAGGTAAGAGGGGGCCTCTGGGGGGCTGCCGGAGGGAGGGATCTGTGATCCACACTTGTGCGATGAGGAGCTTTCCTGAAGACATATCTGAGTGGGATCAAGAAAATAAATGGTTAAAATCCTGAAATGTTTGCTGCTGGAGTATTTTAAAGTCTGTTTCAAAAAGGCTGATGGGTAAGTTTGTTTTGCTTTTTTTTTGTCAACTGTGCTGCTGCTCAGATTTGGTTTTGACTGTTTTCAGGATCGGGAGAGAAGATAGAAAATACGATGGAGGCGTTCACAAAGTGAGTACTACCTCAAACTTTAAGAGAAAAAAATTAGCTCTGCTAAAAAACTGAGGCTCAAACATATGCACACGCCCTCACTAGTATTAGGTTAAATATCTTGTAGTATATTGTATTGACCTTTTGTAAGCATCAGAAAGCTCCTGGCATAATTTACTTACATCACACCTCCAGGCAGAGCCGCTAGAGTTGAATTAGTCAACTTTCTGTCATGGATGAAGCTTTTAAACATAGTCCAGCTGTTTACAACTGCTGAAAGCTAGGTGATTAATTTTGTGTCTGTTTTGGTGTCATTGCTGTCTGCACACAGAGTGCATCACATTTATCATTTTGAAAATCAGCTATTCCTTTGCTGTGTACAGTAAGAGATTCGGGACGAAAAACAAATGACAGGATGACAAAGGTGTGTAAAAAAAAAAAACCCCAAAAGAATGTATGAGGAAGAAAAACAAAACAGAAATGTAGATCATCAGGTCGAGGCTGCATGTTTTGCATCAAAAATCACCTCAGGTGTTTCACTGCAGCTAAAACCGCCATAGGCTCCATCTCTGTCAGTCTTTCTGCTGTGATAATTTTACAGTCAACATCCAAAGTACGGGACGTGTGTCCCTGCAGGTTATTGTAACGTTCAACCTGGAATTAGTGGTGTTGGTCGGTTATCTATCGGTTATTGAGTGATTGGTTTCGTATCTGCAGTTTCTCCTCTCTTTTCTGTGGATAGATTGAATTTGCCTATAGATGTATCTTGAAGGAACATTTGTTGTGAATTAAAAATAAGCTGATTTGACTTAGATTTTTTTAACTCTTATTTTTGAGCTTTTTTGTTGTTGTTTTTGCAAATGTAGAGGCTTTTAAACAGCATCTGATGCTCAGAGCAATGGATTTGGTGCTTTACTGTTTCAGCAAAACAGGAACGGTCCATAATTTTGCTTTTGAGTAAAACTTATCAGTAAATCAATTTTAGAAATTGATTTGCTGACATAAAAAAAAAAAATCAAAATGGCATAAAGTGTATAAAAGCTACGTCCACAGTATCCTGATGTTGTGCTAATTGTACTTTGAGTTTTTAAAGTGTGATGTCAGATTTTAAAAAAATTACATAAATGAAAGCTTTAATATGATATTCATACTGATTATGAGTGGATGTAAGGTCATGAGAATGGCCGGTGTTAATCTCTGGGTCAGTCCTTTCAGCGTGGATTAATGCTTCACCCCAAACATCAGACATGAGCCTCCTTACAGGAGCTTCTCTCTCTGTTGTCAGTGCGATAGAAAACGGCTCACAGATGCTGGAGATGGACTGCCACCTGACAAAGGATGGACACGTGGTGGTTTCTCACGACGAGAACCTGAAGAGGCAGACCGGCGTGGACAAAGACATCTCCTCGCTCAATCTGGAGGTAAGACACGCCACCACTTGTCTTCATTGACAGCTTAAACTAAAGAAGCGGTTTGCGTTTATTTAAAACAGAATATGCAAAGAATTTTAATTTCACGGTTAATTTTCTTTTTTCAGGCTTTATGAAGGGCTTTTCAGCATTGTTCTCTGGATTTTGACTCCTGCTTCAACTGATTTCATGTCTTATTGCTGTACCAGCTGACGACCGCATGTTTGCAATGACCGTAAAAAGGATGTTTGGATGTAAATCTACCAGTGCATACAGTCAGAGCCTTATAAAAACAAACATAAGGCCCAGATGTGG
Source organism: Poecilia formosa (assembly GCF_000485575.1). NCBI lineage: Eukaryota > Metazoa > Chordata > Actinopteri > Cyprinodontiformes > Poeciliidae > Poecilia > Poecilia formosa. Next base: position 598,461 of record NW_006800285.1, read on the forward strand.
GGAAAAATTATTTAAATAACAAAAGTAGCAACTACAAATTTTTGGAAACTGAAACATTTATTGTTATTATCCAACGAATTCTTAAGACCTAACAATTGCTTATGATCGTAATAAACAATGTGGCATTTGCCCATTATCTCCATGCTTAATGCTACTTGTAGCAAAAACACATCATGATGCTGCCTCTGTCCTGCTTACCAGCTTTTGAAGTGGTATTAGGTTTGAAAGTGTCGCTTTAAAAAAGCAGGAAACCAGACTGCTGAGAGTCAAAAGTCTAAAAAAAATATATATCTGCACCAGACAAATATCATCTAAAACTTTTTACACCTGAGCGGATCGCTATCATTAAGCTGATCATCAAACATTTCTTTGGTTCTTGGTCAGTTGCTCTTTGTGATTCACCTCATTAGTACTAAGTGCTGTTCTATGTGGGAAGCTAAGCTAAGTTATCCGAGTTATCGATATAAACAGCGCGGTAATAAAACAACAATCCTTTGAGAAGTGTCAGGACTGAAAATCAGTAAAAACAATTACCCAAAATCCAAGAAAAAAAAAATTAAACAACTTTCAAAAAGCCTTGGAAAAATACAAACCCAAAGCACATTAAATATGGCATGAAAATCTGTCTGTTGGCAACAAAATATAAAGAAATAAGGAATTATTTGAGAGTGAAATAAGAAAGAGGCCATGAGATTTTATTTCAGGTTCATTGATTGGTGGGTTTTATAAACAACACGTCTCTGAGATGAAGAGTCTTTGGTGGACTGATGTTTATATTCAGCCTTTTATTTATCTTGAGAAATTAATCTGTTTGCTTAAATGCTGGAACTCTTTCAGGGAAATGTTTACATCCAGGTAAGTTGTAGGCACTAACAGATCTAGAAGGTGGCTTATATAACCAATAATATCTGTAAATAAATGCATATATTTTAGCTTAATTATCATTCAGATGACTGTTTTCAGAACTAAGGTTGTTGTTTTTTTTTTATCATTCTTTCAGGATTTGCCTCCGTATAAGGAAAGGCTGGAGGTGACATTCAATGCAGGCCAGTTCCTTCTCTCTTCTTTAGATTATTAATCATTAATGAAAATGTGTTTAGTGAAGGTATTGGTCAGAGGACTGTGTGTTTGTTTAATTCCCACTAACTTTTCACATCGTACTACCCTTCAGGCCACGAGAACAAAAGTGGTACAGACAGGAAGATTGCTCTACTAGAAGACGTGTTCAGGAAGTTCCCAAAGATCCCTGTCAGCATCGAGATCAAGGAGGACAACCCACAGCTGATGCGAGAGGTGCAGAACACCCCATATGATGCAGATTAAAAAAAATAAAAAATACAAGCATATCTTACCCAAATTACCCCCCAAAATTAACGACAAGCTGCAGCAATGTTGATAGTCATATTTTGATTCGAGATTTATTTATTCAGGAAACTGTCCCCCAAAAATATTCATATCCCTTGAACTTTTTCCTCACTACCTCATATTTTAAACACTTAAGTCTGAAAAGTGTGCCATGTCTTTGTATTCAGCCACACCCTATCTGAGTCATTATACTTGCATGCAGAAAGAGGTTAAACTGAGTACCTGAGGTTTTATGTAGGAGTATCCAAGCAAAAGGGTGAGGGGCTTTAAACAGATATTTACTTTTAAAAAATGAATAATATGAATAATTTTCCCTGTGCATCACAATTTTTCCACTTTTTATTTACCTCTAACAGTTTATTTTCAAAGTATTTAGCTCCACTCATCCTCCCGTTATTTCTGACCTGCCTCTGTGACTCTTTAAGAATAATATTCCCACAGTATGATGATGCCACCACCGTCGCATAAAAATGTGTGGTTGTAGCAGTTTAAATGTAGAAAAAGTTCAAGGATTACCCAAATGTACATTTAGAGAGAGATTGGTTGGATTTTTTGGCTCATATGCTGATGTTTGTGGTGGTAATTAGCTTGTTTTTTTTGTGTGTGTGTGTTTTTTGGTCGAAAATACAGTTTGGAAGTGGACTGTACTGTATGGAAATGGTTTTAATCACGATAATGTCTTTCTGCAGGTGTCAACCCTGGCTAGACGCTACGACAGGGAGGGCATCACTTTGTGGGCTTCCGAGGATGCCGAAATCCTGAACAAGTGTCGCAGTATCGTAAGTTGACCAGCAGAGGGAGATAGAGTGCCAAACAAAAACCCTTTACCGCACATTCGCCCGCTGAAACGCAGATTCGCTTCTGTGTTTGGTGGAAATGTTCCACGTTAAATGCCTTTACAAGTTTTTAGCATGTGTTTTTCTTTCCTCCGTTGTCTCTCCTTCTCCGTGTTTCAAAAATCTCTGTCTGTGTTTCTTTGCAGAACGGCGCTATGCCCTACAGTTTCTCCAAAAAACGCGGCATCCTGCTTCTTCTTCTCTATTACACGGGCCTGCTGCCCTTTGTACCTGTGGGAGAGAGCATACTGCAGTTCTACCTGCCACGCATCATTAACAGGTCTGTTTGCAGAGCCCGTTTACCCTATAAGAGATCTAGTCCTGGTTAAAAAGACCAAGCTCTGTGCAGAAGGTCCTTACATGTGATTATGATCTCAGCACAATTCCTCTTTTCATATGAAAAAAAAAAAAAAAATAAATTACAAATAATAACCGTAATCTATTTGTTTATTTCAGTCATTCATTTTAAACTGCAAATGAGTGAAACAAACAAATTAATTAATATTTCAGAGGGGTCTTAAATGTCTTTCTTGTGCACTGATAGGACCTACAAACCCGAAAACACCAAAGTCCTGAAGAAAAGCTGGGTTATTTCTTTAATAGATAAGTAAGTCCGACTTTTGACTATCTGTGTTATTTGCCAGGAAGACACTCTTCGAGGCCCGACTGGAAACGTGGGATCATATTTCTTGTTTTTATTCCGTTTAATCCTCCTTTTAATGTTTTCAGAACAACAATGAGAAAAAACCTTTTCAAGCACCTTGCAGACCGTGGGATACAGGTACCACATTAAGGTTTATTCTACTACCTTTGGCTTAGTATTGACAAGTTTTACATGACAAAACATTAACCGCTGTGATGTGGCTCGGCGCTTCCTGGGAGATTACTCTCTGTTTGCTTGCCCAACTATTTATAGACCAGAGGCAGGAGCCTGCTTCCTCCATGTCTCCTTCATTGGACCAATAATGATCAAAACTGAATTGAAATGTATTAAGACACTTTCACAGTTTCCGCTGTATGAAAACACGCTTGACTGAGTGGATAATAATGGTTTCCATGTTTGCAACTGTAGGTGCATTTATTTGTTTGCAATAAAAATGAGGACATCAAGGCGGCGTTTGACCTGGGAGCCACAGGAGTCATGACTGATTATCCTACTCTGCTCTCTACCTACGTCAGAACACACGAGAGTGGACGACCCCAACAGCAGCAGCACTCAAGAACAAGTGCTCTTAGGACTAGAGCAGACATTGCAAGACCAAGGGGCGAATCCACGCGTGCAAACTGAACAAGATTAGTTTGCTGCCAAACACCGAGCTGACAGGACAAGGGTTTCATTCACGTAGAACGACCAATCACTGCCGACGGTGTGATCATGTCTGCTGTGTGCATACAGTCGGGTCGGTATGTAAAGAAACATTTGATGAGCTTTGTCAGAAGTGAATGTTTAACTAGCCACAGCCCGTCACCTGACAACCCATGATAAGACACTAAACAAATATGACTTTGTTTTGACTGGCTACGTTCTGACATTATTGATTGGTTTAGGTGAATATTTTGTGTTTTTAGAAAAATAAAAAAAAGGGGGGGCAAAGAAATTGTGCTTTAGACTGCCTCAAAAGTGTTCATACTCCTGGAACCACAATGTGTTTGGGGGGGATTTTATTTGGTCACAGGTTCTCAACTGGATTTAAGTCTCGACTTTGACCATTCTTGAATGAAAAGAAGTCATCTGGAAAAGTATTTGTACAAAACCTACTCAAGTACCGAGTAGCTGCTCATGAGATCTGATTTTATTTGTACAAAATGATTCAATCAGAGAGATGATTGCCTAACCCTGGTCTGAGCGTCTGCACAGCTTTCTTCCTGACCTGCCAGCTGTGCTGCTTGGTTTTCATCAGGATATTTGCTCACTAATGTTCTCTAGCAAACCTCTGATGCTGTCACAGAGCCACAGGGTTTATACTGAGATTGAGTTACACGCAGGTGAACTATATTCACTAATTACATATCGGGTTAAAGAGAGATAAATAATGCACATCACACTTTTCAGACTATTGTTTACCAAAAATGTTGAGGACAGTATATTTGTTTCCTTTAACTTCACAAATGTGAAACTGTTCAAGAGGGTTGAATACTTTTCAAGGAACTGGACATGTGCAGGCACACACACTCAAGGTGCTCTTATCATGAGGCTAAACATCTGTGTTTTGTCAATTTATGTTACCTAATGCTTACCATGTGCAATGGATCTCACTCACGTCTCTGTTTTCCTAGGCAGCTGTGACCAAAGTCCGGCCACACTGCAACAATGACAATCAATCAGTCTGTTGATGAAACCAAGGTTGAACTTTTCTGAACCAGTTCCATGTGCTGATTAGTGTGACAACAAGATATGAAGCTATAAATCTAGCTTTTTGTCACACTGATTCAAATGGGAGCAAGTTTGAACCAGAGAATATGTCTATGAAATTATGTCATTTGTAAAATCTTTTGGAATCAAGTGTTGTGGTAAATGCTATTCTAAATAATTTGTTTGTCATGTCACGTGTCCAGCCCTTTAATTGGAGGCCAGCTGAACAACAGAAACTGTATGAAGTGCCAAAACCTGGTGGTAGAAATGTTTGACTCAATAAGGAGTTCATCAGTGAAATATAATCATTTGTTTGAGAGAATAAAGCAATGAATATGCTTGTAAAGCAAGCATATTGTAACAGATTGTCTATAAAAAGTAAACTCCTTGGTAGATTTTGGGAAGGGCTTTTCAAATGGGTCTGAAAGGGGTCACGTAAATAAAATAAATTAAAATTAAAACAATCTGATTTCCTGACTCTTGACATTTTTAAAATTCTTTTTAGTCAATTGTGCATGTTGTTTTTAAATGATGAAAAGTGACAAGCAGTGGAAGACGGATAACTATGTTCTGTTTATGCCCGATCTGGCCTGATATGCCAGACTATTTAAAATGGATATTGAGATCTAGCTTCAATCCTAGAGCAGCCTTTTGCTTTTTTCTTTGTTCTGTTTAATTCACAGTCAATTTAGAAAAATCACAGAAAGAATAAAATTCCCTGGACAACCAAAATCTAAAATGACTACTATTGTTTCCAGATAGCTCCAACAAGTCACTGTTCTATGTTTACCTCTGGCTCAATGTCAAAAATGCTCATAAATAGTTTATTCCTCCACCTTTCACTATGTTTTGTATGTGTGGCTACCATATTGGATACTGAACTCAGGGCTGAACTCAGGGCTGTTTGGTGAACTCTGACCTTTCTTGTCAGGTATCTGACTTCAGGGAACATTCTTTCCAACGGGTAACTTGAAAAGTTTGTCTTTCAAGCACAAAGAAATTGGAGCTTATAAAGCAGCTACCAGGTATTGTATTCAACATAGCAGTCAATCATATTGACTGCTAGGTAATGTTGCCATTAAAAAAACAACCTAACATTGTGATGGTTGATATAATGTCAACCTGGTAGCACACACATTACTCTGCATCCTATATTTATGGACATGATTTTTAATGTTAGAACTCATCTAATTAATAGAAATATGATTCTATATTTTTACGTTGTTTTATTATCTTTTGAGAGGTCATTAAAATTTCCTATTCAATCCAAACCTCTTGGTTGATTGAAAAATAATTTTACATCATTTAAATATTTTTTTTATCTTAAAAGTATTAAACATGAAATACAATAGTAAAAGATATATAAAGATAAACATGATTACTTTGAGCTATATTGGTACATAAAAACCTGCCTTCCTTATAAAAGTTAAGAAAGTAAGTGAAGAACTGTTGAGGAGTGGAAAGATCGGACTCTTTACTATCAATAGAGCCACAACATCTGAATCCTGGAAAAAAAGTCGGACTTCCCAACTTGGACACACCACTAAAACCAACCCAACATTTATGAAACTGGATCAAAAAGCAAGCCTATTGATAGCCATAAAAGGCTCCCGTGAAGCCGAAGCTGATTGGTTGACCCACATTCTAAACGTCATCTGGGAGCTGTGATTGGTTGACGGAGGTTTGTTTTGCACCCTTCACCCTTCCTCCATCTGCGTGCCTTCATAAACAAACTGCATTTTTGTTCCGCTGGGGAACGCATTGCCCTCTGGTTTGTCAGCCTGCCAGTATTGTCAGATCTCCGGCTCCTGTTTTTGAAAAGGCCGTGGAAGAACTTTGTTGTTGAGTCAGAACAGAAACGCGGGCTCTGCTACAACAAAAACAATCTGAGCTGGGTTTTTTCCCCCCAACCGTCAGCGCGTGGAGGACTATTGCACCGAGGCGAGCTAAAGGCTGGACTTCACAGTCTTAACATTTGCTCTTTCCTTCAACTATTAAACTCACAGTCACTACAGACCGCTGTGTATACTTTGAACAGCTTCAGTTTTAGCAGGTGAGTGGAAACGGAAGAAAACATTTCGTCCATCTTCGCTGCAGTGCCGACTTTGCGCAGCTAGCATGCTAGTGCTGTCCTTTGTAACAGAGTCATGTTTTTTTGGCCCGTTTAGCAGCTCGTGTAGACAGACGATTATCAATTTGGGGAAAGCTCTGTACATTGAAATGCGGCTTAACTGGTGGCCTAATTGAGCCAAAGCTTGATTGTGCAAATTGTTTTGAAACAGGAAGTAGTCAGGCTGAGCTGTGTCTTCGCCTACTTTGTCTTTGTGATGTAAGATCATGCAACTCACTGCTAATTGTGTGCAAATGTTGTTGATCGCTTATTTTTTCGGTAAAAACAAATAAACTTCCCTTTTGTAAGAAAACGAGACTAAGAACATGTTAAAATTGAAAAACCGCCTGCAATATCTCCTTAAGTTGAAATTATCAGGGAGCTTGGATATCTAAATTTAGCGCTATTTAGATGAACTGATCGGACTTAACCACTGATCAAAATCGGCAGAGAAAACTGAAAATGAATGTAGGCCAAGAATAGCTTGGTCAATGCATTTGTAGCTCAGATAATAACCAAGTATTCACCGATCAGGCTTTCCTAAGGGCTGTACCGATAAAGGTTTTCCTTTGATCTGAGGTGCAGACTCTGATTAGGACTACAACACATCGGACTAGAACTGCACTGCTGGTTTTGTAAAAAGGAAAAAATATATATTAAATTTTGAGTGTAGCAGAAAATGAAGGAATTGGAATATTATTATTGAACCAAAGATCCTTCACATTCATCAGATATTTTTTTCAAAAAGTGCATTAAAGTACATATTGTCATTGGGTGATGTGTTCACAGTCTGAAAATGGAATTGGAATCCTAAGTTTCTGTTCTGCTGATCAAATCACAGGGAAATTCTGATATCCAGACGATGCACTAACTAATCTCCTAGTCTTTTACTTCTCGGTTCTAAATGATGACAAACTAGTCAAATAATGAAAAATCTGGGGTGGGGAGGTTTGTTTTGTTTTTGTTGCTCTTTAGTAAATGCAACAAAGTGAAGAACTCCATCCATTATTGATCTCTAAATGACACTTGTATGTAAAAACCTAATCGGTGAATCTCTTAGGTCAGACGTCTTCTGCAGGTCCCGAACTTTGAACCAAACATAACTTTAATGAGCTGCATGCAGTAGCGACCAAATCTGTTTGTGTTTAAAATGTGACTCTCCTTAGTGATCTGACCTGAATTCTGTTCAACCAAGTGAAATCCAAAGCAGTTTTTCCTGGATTAACTTGTACAGTAATGCAACATGTGCTCTCTGTCTTTTTCGTGTACAGACATGGTGAAGCTGACAAAAGCCAAGACCTTCCAGGCCTACCTGGACTCTTGCCACCGCCGTTACAGCTGTGTGCACTGCCGCGCCCATCTGGCAAACCATGACGATCTTATCTCAAAGGTAAACATGCTGCCAGGCCTCTGTCGTAATGCTTATTTTGAGTGCTTTACTTTATATGCGGCCTGGTTTTCCTCTTATGTATTAAAAATAGAAAAATGAAACTGATATTCTTTTTGTTCTTGATTTCATGTGGGTATTTTTTTTTCTCCATTACTTTCAGTCATTTCAAGGCAGCCAAGGCCGAGCCTACCTCTTTAACTCAGTGTGAGTATTTTGAATGCGACCACAAGTTTCATAAGAGATTTGTTTATTTAATCATGAGTTTCTTTTCTTTTTTTTAAATCACTTCCTCAAATGTCTCCTTTGAAACACTTGGCAGTCTCTGACCTTTTTTCCAAAGCATGCAGTTTCTGAAATGTTCTTTTTCCATCTGAACACACTGCTGAGAGCAAATGTGCTTACACTAACCACGCTGTCGACGGATAACTAGGTTGGTTTTTATTCCTCCTGATTGGAGCTCAAAGTTGGGCCAATTCACTTTGGTCATGCTTGAATTTTTTTTAGGTTAGTGGGTCAGCAATAAACAGAAACAGAAGCAAGTCTATTAAACAACCTTAAACACATTTAAACCTTAGATATTAAAAAAATAATAATTAGTGTCCTTACATGTACTTTATTTTCATGTTCTGTAAACGTTTCCTATGAAAAGACATAGCTGTAGCTGGGGGAGGAAGCTGACTGTGCTGTTGAGGAAAGAAGTGTGATTATAGTAAAAACATCTGATCTGGGACATCGCTGTTGATTTCAGGGTTAATGTTGGCTGCGGTCCCGCTGAGGAGAGGCTGCTGCTTACAGGACTCCACGCAGTGGCCGACATTTACTGTGAAAACTGTCACACCACTCTGGGCTGGAAATATGTAAGTAACTCTTACAGTACATCAAGTAGTTCTCCACAAAGACGCTTCTCACTGTTTTTCCAGGCTTGTGCAGAAAACCATCTGACTGAAAAGAAATGACAATTTAGATAAATGGCCATACTCCTTGCACATTCTCTCACCTTACAAACACAAATTTATGTGTGATAATTTGATTTTATGTGATCAACACAAGGATGCATGATTTTAAATGTTATTTACATATAAAAGTTAGAAAAAAATGTGGCATGGAGATGGCAGTCATTTTAAATTGAGAACACCTGTAAACTCCAATTTCAAGTCTTCCAATGGTTTCTCCCATGTATTTATGTCTGGACTTTTACTAGGCCATTCTATCTGGGCCTGTATGACATTGGAGTCTTTCCACCTGTAATGTTGACTTCCTCCGGTCACCAGCAGACAAGCTGTTGCTTTCACAAATAAAAAGCCTGCTAGACTAGTTTGTTCCAAGCATGCGGTTTCCCATAATGCTGCACGTTGTTAGACTTTTTATCCCCTCCTTTTTCTCACCCGCCTCTTCTAAGACTCATCAGCTCTGCCCGGTCAGTTCATAATTACTCTGAGGCTTATACACTAATTTCTTCCCATGTGTTATGCAATGGTAACGCTGTTCAGTAGAAGTGGAAACTGGGAGAGCTGGTATTCGTTTCCTGTGACAGAGTTCCTCTGTTTGCTGTAAACTTTGGGACTTTAAAACGCTACAGGTCATCTCAGACACGATAAAATCCTGGACGACACAAACAGGTTTTTCTGTTTTTGGAAATATGCAACGTAGGAAAAAGTTTCATGAAACAACAACATTTATGAAGATCTCTTGTTGCAGAAAACATTTTAAAAAGAAATCAAAAGTTTTTACAAACATTTTAGTTTGTAAAAATTTTCTGTCATGTTTTTTTTGAGGAATTCTTGAAACTCCCGTGGCAACAGTTTGACAAAACACTTTCTCTCACAAAGCTCTGCCCTTTTACCCAAAGCTCCTCCTCAGACCTGCAGTATGCAGCCGAGTGTCCACCTCACAGAGCACCCGTCCCCATGCAGCCCCACCAGACTAGCGGCAGCAGCAGTTAGCAAACACCCGGTGGAACATGTGTTGCTTTTTGAGGCCTTTTGCTTGGTTTTTGTAATTAGGCAGGTTTTGTTTAACTCTTTCAACACTAGCTGAAAAAGAGTTTTAACAGATTTAAACCAACCAGACCTTGGTTGGTTTAAAAACAAAAACAACAACAACAAAAAAGTGAAGATGTTCTCTTTATTAAAACTTTCTCTTTCCTCTCCAGGAGCAAGCCTTCGAACTCAGCCAGAAGTACAAGGAGGGGAAGTACATCATAGAGCTGTCCCATATGATAAAGGACAACGGCTGGGATTGAAATGGAAAAACCGCCATGCTTCTTCTTCATGACTTTTTAAAAAGGAAAAAAAAAAAAAGTTGCATCCCCTCGACGTGAAAGGGTTCAAGTGTATCGTCCTCATCTCGCCTTCGAGTCACTGCTGTGCCACACTTTTACTTCGTGCAGCTTTTGCTAAGAATAGCATGTGATGCCTTATCTTCGTCTACTCTTCGTGGTTTTTCCCCCCCCCACATCACCAACACATTTAACTGAGATCGTCATCACGATTGATTGGTTATTCTGGGACTGAATAAGTGTTTGGCTTCTGCGTGTGGAGAGAGAGTGGGTGATTTGGTTACATGGGGAAACTGGGTGTGTGTGATGGGTTTTAAAGCCTTTTAATGCAAGAAAGATCAAAACGTTTACAGTGATCACTAAGCCGTGTCGCTGTGAAACCGCAAGGCCAATCAAAGCTAAAGAGCTCGACCATTGATAATTGGATTTTTATTTTTATTTTTCTTCTATTGAGCTAAAGATGCAGGTTTTGATGCAATGTTTGTTTCAATGGTAGAGCTTCTTTGAGTTAAATATACAAGGAGGATATGGGAATACATAGAGCAGCAGGCGAGCTCTTTGTTTTTGTTTTCTTCTTTTTTTTTATTATTGTTATTAATTTGTATTTTTTTTAATTATTTTAGAGTCAGTATGGCAATCGGGATATTGAGTTAGTTATAAGGCCAACAGAAATCTTCTGCAAGAATTCTTCAATCTGTAGTGAGTCTTCTGTCCACAGGTGTAACTTTATGGATGTGCGTATCTGTTTGCAGTGAGGCATCTTGAGCTGGATGGTGTTGTGAAGCATTAGTCTGGAACTGATTTCTTCTTCTAGATTTCTTTTCACTGCACACTTGGGATAGCTTTACTTCCACTCAATGCTAATGAGACCTATATCCTTTATACTTTTTGCGCATTGCCTAACACTGAGCAGTTCCTATCGACACATTAGCTTCACTGCGTTAATGCAAATTGTGGTTAGGATAGATGTAGCATATTTATGGTGATTTTTTTTTTAAAGTGTCTGCTTTCATTAAAGTGGTTTTTATTTTAACCTGGTCTTTCATTAAAATACAGATTGGCTGTACATTTTGGGATTGAGTCGTCTTTTGTTGCTGCAAATAAATTTCATATAACTTCTGGTTACACTTCTTTATGTAGTTTAATATTTAATACTCTGTCAATTACTGAGACAGTGTCTCTTCATGTCCTGAAAATAACTTGGCACTTAATTTTTATTTTTTTTTGTGGACATGATTTAGATATATACTGTTAATATTAATTGTACATGTATATTTTCATACTTGACTGATAAAATGCACAGCACTTTGCTAAAGAATTCATGAACATTTAAACATTGTGATATATTACAACCACAAACATGGATGTGTTTTATGTGGCGAACTAGCACAAAGTTATCCAAAACTGAAGTGTAAGGGTGGGACAAGTGGGTTGTTGCAGCTGTAATGTGGCAAAATACGGAAAAATTCCAGGGGTTTAAATACTTTCGAAAGGTACTGTATGTACTAATGGGCTGAAAGGAGCAGGCTGAGCCAGCAGCTTCTTTCTGCTGCGCCTCTGCCTCACACACATGCTCCTGAACAGCTGGTAAGCATTTCAGCTGCTTGCTTTGAGCTGCAGCTCACTTTGATTAGAGCCTCACTATCAATTTAGCAGGACAGTCTTGAACCCTGTTGACCGTTTTTGTAGGTCTGCTGGGATATTGGCTTATATTTAAAAGTATAACTTAATAACCAATGGGGTTAGCCACATAAATTTGCTGCAGAAAAAGATGATTAATATCAGTCGACATCAATATTTGTGTGTATGAAGGGGTTTGTTTACCTTTGCACACTGAGAAGTACTTGGCTACAATGTAAGCCAGATGTTTGTGTAAGATATATATGCTGAACTCAAAATGAAAGTGAAAATATCAGGGAGATGCAGGCTGTCAGACGTGTTAAAACCACACTTAGTTTCTAAAGCAGGGGTGTGTAAAGGACGATTAAAGGTCCGTTTGTGGAGCGGTTCTGTGCTGCCACAGACTGCAGTTCAAGAATAGTACAAATTTGCCCTGCTGGTAAATTACAGAAGTAAATACACAAAATGAATGTTTTCTAAAAGATGTGATATCTTTTAGACTAAAAAAAGGTGACTAAAATTCAATATTTACTACAAAATATTTAATTTTGTATCAGTAAAAAGAAATTGAATTTATTTGGCCCTCAAGTCCTTAAGAATTGATTTTTTTTGGCTCATGTGTCAAAGTTTTTGAACACCACTGTCCTAGAAATAGGATAAGGTCTGTCATGACATAATATATTAATTACTTTTATGGCAATGCTTTTTAAAAAATCAGTCTGGTTTATAAAAAGGTAATTTCTGATTTAAAAAAAAAATATATATTTTTTTTAGATTTTAAACCGTGGCTGTAGTCCCTGCGGCTGTCCAGAAGATGGCGATGTTCGTCTCAGCCGCCGTGTAGACCATAGCCCGTTAGATGAGCAGGAAGTAAATATTGGCACAATTTTAAACAAAACATGCTTTAAAAACGTTAAATGCTTAAATTCCCGGACATTCAGTCATTCAGCTTTATTTTGATGATTGGTTATTTGATGCGCAAGTATGTCATCTATTTTTTTCCCCCAAGTATTAAATTGGAAAATTATTTAATAACTTATCTTTAAAGCTAATACATAATAAAAGAATGGTTTTCCTTCATTCTTGTTAAACATTTTACTTTAGAATATCAAAAAGCAAAGTTTGCAAATGGCAAATACCACATTCTCGTGCTTTGAACAGGAACTGGTCACATGAAAGAGCTCTGAAACTGATTGCACATTTCTTTCCCATGTGATAAAGGGGCTACTGACTGTCATGTGTGTGCTTTGTATTGTCTGCAGCCCCTCTTTCACTTTTCATTTTTAAAAACTGTTGTGAAAGTACAACCACATGATAGCTTGAAGAATTTCAAAATAGTACAAAAATCTATTAGACATTTTCTTTTTAATCTTAAAGGTCTGGTAATTTATCATGAAGAAACAAAGGCCTCAATTCTGTTAACAGGTTCTACAGAATTATTCAGAAAATAAAATAAGACATTATATCCAGTCTACACTTAGAGTAGAAGGAAAAAAGTCTTACAAAAGTATTCTTGTAGCACAAATTACTTGTAATTTGTGCTACAAAGTACTTACAAGTAAGTAATTTGTAATTACAAGTAATTTGTAACAAATTACTTGATTACTGATTGAGTGCAGAATCACTCATTCAGTAATCAAAGCCTTTAAAATGAGATAATGAGATAAATGCCTGAAGCTGTTGTTTTAGGATCAAAGGCGAAGCTAAACTTGTGACCAAGAACGAAAAAAATGTCTGCATTTAACATTTGGTGTTCTTCTGTGGAAAAGTATTCCTGCTGGTATGACTTTTAATATGTTTTTAACTTTATTTATTTTCGTATTACTTTGTTCACCATCTCAGGATCTAATGCAAATTTCACAAAACAATGTAAATTAAACCTGCTAACTTTAAGACATGACCTTACTCGAAGAAAGACATCTTTGAAAGAAACATGAAAAGACACAATACTGTAAAAAAATAAAAATAAAAAAGAATAAAATTAAATAAATAAATAAATAAATGAATATTCAAAGTTTTGTCAAATGAGAGCATTAAATGACGAAGTGATACACCCGCTGACATCAGAAATACCCATCTTCATTGGAGTGTCACCTTGACGCAAACACCTTAGGGCTCTGTTTCTAGTCCCTGAGACTGAGAAAACCACTTATTATAAGATCCAGTAGTTGGTTTTCCACGTTAAATTATAGAGAGCGCTGCCGTTTGTTGTTGGTTTTTAGTGAACATTTGGTACTAATAATTAATACGCCAGCCTGTAGTGACGACTGGTTTCAGCTGCAGTCAGTGCACTTGCAGCAGAACATACCACTAAACAAAAATGACACATTAATTCATTTAATAACATCAACAACAGTGGTTATATGAGATTTACTTCAAAAATAATTCAAAATTAGAATATTCCACATACGTTTGACCGTTAAATATAAATCAACGAGTGAGTATTTCACATTTGTTAGTCGGACACACCCGCCTCGCCTCACTTGGATCCCTCCGCCATGGCTGGTCATGTGACTTTTTCCGTTTCGCCATTTTCCTCTTCTCCACTGGAGCCATCGCTGGTTGTCCTCGCTGTTTCGCGGTGTTTTAAGCTGCCCAGAGGTGACGGTGGGACAGGGGAACCCCCCGCCAAAGAAAAAGAGGATATTGTGCCGTCTAGCTTTGTCGTCCGAAGGGAAGAGTGACAATGTCTTCTGAGGAGAGCCCCGAGTATTCACCTTTCTTCGCCGTGATGGGAGCCTCTGCGGCCATGGTCTTCAGCGGTAACTAAACCAGCGTCTTCTTCTCCTCCTCCTCAAATTGACACCCTTTTGTTTCATGCTAGCTTAGCCAGGTGTCGAAGGCTGAAATTAGAAACGACCGCTGCCTTCACACAAACAGCGTTGCTGGTTTTTGGTGGCGGTCGGGGCTCGCACACCTGTCGGGGATGATGCGAGGTAGAGGCGGGTAAGTTTTCTGCTGCTGCTGCTGCAGCGGACAGTGGGAACAAGCTGCCTGCCTCTGCTCTGGTGGAGCCACTGACATTCAATTCAGGCTGTAATCGTGTCTGCTGCTGACTGGTGACGCACACAGTCAGTGAGGTGGCAGCTTCTCTTTCTCAGCACATGACATGTAACGAACCATGATTGAATGGATTAAAACAAAAACGGATGTCAAGTTAATGGTTACTCTTGTCGATCCTTTTTTTTTGGGTTTGTTGTTGAAGGCGAGTCAGGAAAGGAACATGGAGGCCTAAACATCACAGCGACAATTTAAAGGGATGATTCATTCATTCATCTTGCACAGCCTTCTGTGCATGCGCAGTGAACTACTTCCACTTGAACACGAAGCTGGTTGTGTTGAGAAAATGTGAAGAAATATAATGTAACTTTTGATTCAAGCTAATGTAAAACACTTATTTCTTTCATCAATAATTAATGAAGACGTGAGGGATAAACAGTTACATTTAATACAAGTCTATGAACACACGATAGAGTTTCAGCTAGGTATAAATCTCTTTAATGTACCAACAGTAGACATTGGGAATCATTTAAAATATAAAACTTGGTACTAATCCAAAGATCATTATCAGGTCCCATGAGTTCATTTTACACACAAAGAAGGAAGTTGCCTGATATTGTCTTTTCCAACTTTTTCTTTTTACTAATACTGCAGCCAAAAAATTATATATATTTTTTTACTTTCCTAAATCTTGTTCTCAACACATAAAATTCAATAAACGTCCTGCACATTTGAGCCCAGCTGCAATTGACTGAATTACACTATTTCTTTTACCCATCAGGCTGGTTCGTGAGCAGAAAGGATACCGTTTTAATGAGCTTTATGCTGTTTGAACTTCAGAGCGCTTCCTGCCTGCATAATGTTATTCTTGGATAGGTTTTTTCAGTATCGACGCTACAGAGGAACAAACCATCAAGTTATTGTGTTGGCACACACTCGATTACAGCGCTGGCAGTCTAAACCGGTTGGTTTCCTCATCAAACCGACAAAGCGGATCACGGAGAACGCAAACGTTCGTTGAATGTTTACCTGCTCACCCGTCAGGCAGCTGGAGGGAGACGGTGTAGTTTTTCTCTGCACCAGTGAGGACAAAACGTCTTCAAAAAGCCTTTCTTGTGCATTTGTAAATTTCAAAACACAGCTACATTCAACCCTTGGTGCTCTTTGTTGGTTTAAATAGACCTGCCTTTTATGTGTGAGACAATGCTTTTGGAGCAGGATAAAAAAAAACAAACACTACAATTGTGGAGGAAGGGAAAACTTTGAGTGTTCATGAAAATGTGTTTTTCTCAAGTTGCAATAAGACACATTTCAGTGGGATACATCCAAAATCCTCCATTTGAGCTTTAATGATTAGCTAAAGCTTCAAAAACTTGCAGTCAAATGACCAGATCAGGGAGATTTACTGAATATTTATTCTATTTGGATGCGACTCTGACATTTAAATGAGGAATTGTGTTGTTTACATGTCGAATCAGTTCTGCTTCTTTTTCTTTTGGTATTTATGTGGCTTAAAACATTATCTAACAGACTAATTGGTTTGTTTAAAAGATTGTCTCATCTTCAAGCAAATCAAACTCAGTGTTGCTAAACCAAAAACATTAACTGTTGATTATGTTGCCAATGAATGAGATGGATCACCAACCGTATAATAGATTTTTTTTTTTTACTTATTTGGAAATGCTTGAAAGTGAAACCCAAACTAGCAGCTGAAGCTGCTTTTGAAGGGACGACACAGCCGGTGTGGTTCACCCTTTACATGACTGATACCCCCAACAGGAAAACATCTATTGTCATGTATGCAGGCTAAAGTCCTCCTGCTTTGAGTGTTAAATAACTTATTAAACTTTGTTAAATACAATTTACGTGTTTGGGAAATAAACCTGTCTATGATTCTACTTGTTATAAATATAATATTCTGCTCCAAATTTGTCCAAATGCCAAAACGAGCAGCAGCACGGCTTTTATTCAACCTTTATTGTGTTGCTGCGAGATTTGTGACATGTGGATTATAAACCTGACGACCTCTAAAGCATTGTCACAATAAGGTCCTTAGAAAGTTATAAAAACTGTCATCCTACAGTTTTAGTATGAACACAGCCTAAAGGGTTGGACCGGTTAGCATCATCATTTCTGAGATGACTGAAGCCCAACCTAAAGTTTTCACATGATCAGTTTGTAGATGCATCACCTTGATCTTTTTTTTTTTTTTTTTTTTTTTTTTTTTTTTCCTGCACTTACAATACATTAATAAGATGCATCCCTCGTAGGGGCTGTGCTAAGTTTTTTTTTGTGTGTGCGTTTTTTTTGTTATTGTTTTCATCAGTGAGAACCAGCTGGATTTATTTTTCTATAAATCAAAATAAACCCAGGTGCCAGAAAGTGCAGTGAATAGTGTGCATCACTTCACAAGTGAAGTTTGTTTGCTGGCTGAAACTAAATGTTAAAAATTCCAGATGTTGACACACATCCTGCTTTTATTTAAAAAAAAAAAATGTTTTGGTTCACTTTGTAAGAACCCTTCAGCCAAATGCAGTTCCATTTGAGATCCACACTTTTCTTGAATATTTATTTGGTTTGCAAACTGACCTTTCTGAATTATTCTGTAATAACCAAGTTGCATGCAGTGATGAGTAGTTTTCTTGACCTGATCTCTGCTCCGCAGCCCCGAGCGGCGGGATTAGATGAATCTGTGATGCGAGCGGCACAGCGACAGATGTGCAGATGTGAGGAGCAGCGCTTTGATCTGCGATGCTTCATGGCTGAAAATACATGTTTCTGGTCTGACTTAAAGGGCCAGGCCTCAGAGGACGCTCACCTTGTGCGGATAAATCGTTTTTTTAACTTTCATGTGTACTCCGTTAAACGTCAGCACATTGGAGCAGCGTGCTGAGACTTTATTAAAACACGGAGTGACAGCGGCTCAGAGGAAAACTGCTGGACGAGCTCACATGCATGACATCAGTTTAAGCTTAGAGAGAATCTCTAAATATTTAATAATTCCTTGGAGAATTGACATTTAACCGGCTTGCATCGCTGCACTGTGGGATTTAGCCGCAACCGTTGACTGAAGTTTACCCAGTCGCTTTTTGAAAATGAAGCGGTGTCTCATCTGCGTGAAGGGAGTTTGTAGTCAAAAGGTGAGTTAATGGGGACTGCTTGGTGTGTCTCGTTTCAGCATTAGGAGCAGCATATGGGACCGCGAAGAGCGGCACGGGCATCGCCGCCATGTCTGTGATGCGGCCAGAGCTCATCATGAAGTCCATCATCCCCGTCGTCATGGCGGGTATCATCGCCATCTACGGGCTGGTGGTCGCCGTGCTGATAGCCAACAACATCTCGGAGAGAGTCAGTCTCTACAAGTAAGGAAAACATCTGCTGTGCTCACGGTTCTGGCTTATAAATGATCAGCTCGTTTACCAGCGCTAATGCCTTCCTGCTTTCGGGATTGTAGCAAACGTAGTCCCCAGATAATCAGCCATCTATCCAGATTCTGCTAACAACGTTAGCACCTTATCTCCTCTTTGCTTTCTGAAGCTTCTGGGACAGATTGTCCTTCTCTATGTTCTGTCCTTCCATGTCTGTTCTTTCTTTTGGCTTTTCTTCTATATCTCCTTGTCCTACCTCCATTGCTGTCCTTCTTTTCTGTCTCCTGCCTTTTTCCATCCTCCTGTTGTTCTTCTTTCTTCTCCTCCATTGTTTCCCTCATATCTTCAGTCCTTTGTTCTTTTCCTCCACTTCCATGTGTCCTATCCATTCACCCTTCTTTTCTCCCTTCCCTCTGTGTTTTTCTCCTCCTGTCTTCCCTAACCCCATCCCATCCTTCCCCTCCTGTCTTCTTTTCCGTTCCTTGTGTCCTGCTGTCTCCCCTTAGACCTGTCTAAGGGTTTAATTATTCCAGATTTAATAATTAAAGCTGGGAAAGGACGCTGTTCATACGTCTTTCATCAGTTAATGTCGTGTCAAATGAACGTGAAGAGCTGAACCCAAACAAATTGAGTCTGGAAAAGCACAGATTGAAAAAGAGGATGTTTAAAATTATTTTTGTGTAAGTTGCCAGAAGGTATGGCTCTGTAGGAAAAGAAAGATCTCTATCTCTCATCACCAGAATGGCTGAAACGGCACAGATTCAACGTGTTAGAGAGGCTGTTAGGAATAATCAGTCCTGCTGGGAGTTGTGGGATTGGTGTGTTCTCAGCTTGGAGAGCTGAGAACTGGTGAATGTAATAGAATAAAATAGACTAGGCATTTTGTTTCCCAAATAGACTGTATTCTTTATCAGAACCTAATATTAATTTACATCCATTTAGATGAAAAATCAAACCTACACATTCCTTCTAAACTAGGTAGAGAAAAAAAAACAACACCCAAGCAAGGAGTGATTCACTTGAGTCAAACTACACTGAAATATGCAAAGATTATCTGATTTAATGATGGTAGTCTAATACATACAAAATCAATTAAAACCTCTTCTTACCAGATAAACATTATTTTTCTGTTCAGACCTGTCTAAGGGTTTAACAAGGCTGCTCAAACTAAGCGCAAAATAAACTTAAATCTGCAAGAGTTTCTGTTTACCATAAAATGTCTGTTTTGGAGGAGTGGTGTTGGTAAAAAGAAAATGCGCTGGGATTTGTTGCTGGTCTACAACCTGTAGTTTTTCTAAAACTTGGACCTGCTAGTTTTAGAAACTCTAAATACTGTTACTAAAGGCATTCAAAGTATTTCTTTCTGGCCTTGCTGTGAGAGCAGTCGATATAAAACAGAGTTTTCTAAATGTTTATGGAGTTGACTGTTTTAAACTCATCAGCATCTTATGCAAGTGTTTATCTTGGTTGACAGGTGTGAAATTAGGTCACTTTGAGATTGTATCTAGCCTAAAGCTTTACCATGTACACTTTTTTTGTTTAGTATTTGTAATTGCTTGTCTAATTAATGTAGATGCACCAATCATGTTTTTTCCTGCCTGGTTTACTTTGGGGTCTGCTAGTTCAGATTTGGACAGATTTAATTTCTGTATAATGTTTGTAGCACAAATAATTAATGGAAGTTGTAGTTTTTAATAAAAATGAAGAAATTACAGGATTATCCACATTAATGCACATCGCCAACCCTTATCGTGTTTTTATGTTATTAGAGAAAGTACATCAAAGTGCATGTTATTGGTTGTTGCATTTATAGACTGAAAATGAAGCGCATCAGCTTTTCTAGTACTCAAATAGTTTCCCATCTCTGGCCAGTTTAGATATAAACTTAATTCACAGCTGTATAAACTAAGACTTTTTTTCTTTCCTGCGTCTTCTGTTTAGGAGTTTCCTGCATCTCGGCGCCGGACTGAGCGTGGGCCTGAGCGGCCTGGCAGCCGGCTTCGCCATCGGCATCGTGGGCGACGCCGGCGTGAGGGGCACCGCTCAGCAGCCCCGGCTTTTCGTGGGGATGATCTTGATCCTGATTTTCGCCGAGGTGCTGGGGCTCTACGGCCTGATCGTGGCCCTCATCCTATCCACAAAATAAGTGTCTCTCTCCATCAAAACCACCATCTCATTCATTCCACATCAAAGCAGCGCGAACAAATAGGAGAGTTTCACCTTCTTCCATGACACCCCGCGGATCTGACAGGATGGGATGGCGGCAGAAACATGCTGGCTGTCGGTCTCGACAGCCTCGTCCTCTTTAGGTGTGATCTACTCCATTTTGTTTTAAGCCATCCGGTTGTGTCAGGTCTTGTGCGTACAGAACGGGCATGAACATGTACTGTTTGTTGTGAGATGATGTGTGGACAGTCTGCCTGATTATATCGTCTAATCTTAAACTGTACAGTGATCCAGAGTCGTCCCATCCTCAGTAAATGTAGTAACCAGTCTGTGCTGTGAGTGTGAGTATCAACGTTTACCCCTCCCTCCACCCATTCCTCTTTTAATTTTTGACTTTTGTTGGTGGGTTTTAATCATTATCTGTTTTTTTTTTTGTTGTTTTTTTTGAGACTGCTGAAAAGTTGTGCACACTAGTATTTTATTTTTTCATGTTTTTTCGGGGACCATCTTTGAATCTCAGATGATTTTTTTGTCACTATTTATGGAAAGCTATGAGGATTTTGAAGCCGTCTAAATGGAATACTGTTTATTGAAATACCCTATATACATAAAATATATAAATTATCTGTGTATAGTTAGATTTATTGCACTGTGGGTAATTGTTCTAAGTGCTTGGAATTCCTCTGGATATAGTGTGATTATTATTGGAGGACGTCCACATGTTCACATGAAGATGACTGTGTGTGTGTGTCTGTGTGAGAGATCTGAGTGCATAATGTGTGGTTTTATGTTTGATATGACATTCTCAGACACTAGTATTGTTTACCTGTAGTGCTGCTGTCTTGATTTTGTTTTGTTTTTTTGTTCAAAGTGAGAACTCACTGTTCAGCCATACCTGTCAGATTTCCAAATAAAACTCAACCTCCTCCATTCATTGTCAAAACGGCTTTTGTTGTGTTCATGAAAACTTTAGTATGAACCTTGTCAAT
This sequence comes from Poecilia formosa, assembly GCF_000485575.1. Lineage (NCBI taxonomy): Eukaryota > Metazoa > Chordata > Actinopteri > Cyprinodontiformes > Poeciliidae > Poecilia > Poecilia formosa. The sequence goes on from NW_006800285.1 coordinate 619,936, forward strand.
ATTTGGAACAATACCTTTGAAATCTGAACAAAAAAAAGTATATTTACTCTTTACCCATGGCTGTAGCTGAATAACTAATATTGATCAATCTCTAATTTACATCCCTTGTTTTACAGCTGTGCAGTGTAAAAATATCGTAGTGTTTGATTAAAATGCAAAAATTGGTACAAAATCATAGCTGTTGAGGATTTTGACCTCTGTTGCAGGATTTGCTTAATTGACCACAGGGCTTTGGTCAGAAAGCGCGCTGGCCATCAGATGTTTTAAAGGGCTTTGCTGAAGAACTGTACAACGATGCATATATAGTGAAGCAGTTCCTGAAAATGCAGAAATAAAACTTCCAAATTACTTTTGTAAATATAACAAGTAACACAAGTGAGTAAAAAGACCTAAATATCGGCATTTATCCCCTCTGTCATAAGTGCTGTTTAAACAATGTAGACTCAAACTAACTGCTCAAAGCTAAATGCTAAATCAAGGTTAAATGCTAGTTTTAATACAAAATCAACCACATTAAGAGTAAAACAGACATTAATAAAACTATAGAAATATACTAGCAGCTAAACAACGCTGTCAGTAGTGATTAACATTCACTTAAGTCACTACTCACATCATCAATGATCGCTCTCAACAGTAAACGGAAATGGATCAGCTGACGAATGTCAAGAAGAAGAAAAGAAACGGCACAAACCTCCTTCAAAATAAAAGCATAGACATGAGACATTGAACAATCACTGCTGAAATGTTATTTTGGAGGAGCTGCAGTCACCCCCAGGATTGTCAAAAAATAAATGAATTTGAAAGACATGGAAAAAGTTAGCTCCAGTTCACCTACTTATGATTTAAAAAGCTAAAAACATCTGGAACTATGACAAATGAGGCAGGAGGATAATTCAAAGTTATCTTGCTACCACACGGCCAGGGGGATGGTGAGAGGAGAAGACAAGTCGCTATTAATAATAATGAAATAAAAAATAAACCGTGGCAATATAACATGGGTGAAGGATGGTTGTTGTTTACAGTGAAGGCAATTTCCGGTGTTACGTCAATCTATCTATCTATCTATCTATCTATCTATCTATCTATCTATCTATCTATCTATCTATCTATCTATCTATCTATCTATCTATCTATTATAATTATTATAATATATATTATACATATGATAATTATAATATATATATAACATACATATGCATTTATTATTATTATTATTAGTTTCACGCAAAAACCGTGAAGAAAGTGTGACAACTTTGCCGAAACAGGTTGTTTGAGCTTTCACGATGTCCATAGTTCTCCAGATAAGCGAGCTGAACAAGCGCGTGCTTTCTCAGTGCTCATAATGGGCACGCGTGTATTTTGTCGCCTGGGTGGTGTGGAGCGGCAAGAAGACGGAGGGGGAACCGTATCTGATAGGGAAACGCGGATCGACATAACACCGGGTGCCGGGCAGTGTGTGGAGATGGAAAAGCCGCACAAAATTCTTTGTTCACAAACCTCTGAAAGTGCGACTACAAGTTATTCCTGCAGTCCACGTAGAGCTGCGCAACCAGAGCTAACCAGAGTGGTGTTTAAAGTCCTACCTTGATCAAAAACTCTGGAAAGAATCATAATTCATCACAGGATCAGTCAGAAAGTCCATATACTTTGCTGAGGTCATTTTGACAACTTCGGGGACTCTGAAGGGGCCGACCAGCGCTCTCCCCATGATTTCAGCCCAAAAAATGACTCCACCACCTCTTTGCTGACTTCACAACCGTCAGCAAAGAGGTGACGGCTCCTGGGATATGGTGATGGATGGGATATGGTGGCCATCCACCACCAATTCACTACTGCGTCCATCTGGACCATCCAGGGTTGCACAGCAGCCATCAGTGAACAAGTCTGTTTGAAAATTAATCTTCATATACGGCTGGGCCCACTGCTTGTGAGCACTGGTTAGGGGTGGCCAAATAGTAGGTTAATGTACCGCAAGCCTCTGGAGGATCCTCCACCTTGAGGTTCCAGAGGCACCAGCAGCTTCAAATTATGTCTGAAATGATTCCTCGAGTGATTCGAGTACCTCGATTATTAAAAATTTCTCTTGGAAAATTTACCTGCCTCGAAGCTTCGTTAATTTATATTTTAATTTATATTTTATTATTTAGCGCACCGTTCTGGCCAGAACATTATTTGCATGGAGCTCTGACTTCTGCCTCTCAGTTGTTGATGAAAGCTAAGTGTTAGCGGCATAACGTCCAATCTTGAAGTTCGGCCGTGGGGATTTGATTGATTGATGATAATGCCCGGGTTTTCATCGTTTGTGGGGGACGATGAAAACCCCACACAAATGATTGGAGCGATGCCTGGAGTTTGGCAGCCTTTCTCCTCCGGATGCTGTGGGTTCAAAGCGAACGGCAGGAACAGCGCTGCGGGCGGCTGAGCAGTTGATGGTTAGAGTGTAAGTGTAGCCTTATGGTCGAACCACACAATAAATTACATATCCCGGTCTGAACAAATGGGTGGCTTGCGGTCCATGGTTGGTAGATGAGTTTCTGAGTGTGATGAATGAAGGTGCTGTAAATTATGAGAGGGCCAAAACCTACAAACTCTCTTACACGTACTATCAAACTCTCCCACATTCGCTATCAAACTCTCTCACACTCGCTATCAAACCCTCTCACATTCACAGTCAAACTCTCTTGCACGTACTATCAAACTCTCTGACAGAGTTTGATTGCAACGGAAGTTAACTTAAAATTTCAGTTTCTGATTGGACCCCAGGCAGGCTTTTCAAAATAAAAGCGGACCTCCGGTTTATGTTTGATTCATGTTTCTCTTCTGCGGCTTTAAAAATGTAAAACTTTGTGTTAATTGATTTGCTAAAGGAAATCATGNCTATTGGGTAAAATTTAAAACTTTAACGAAGTTTACACACCCAGAAAATAAAACAGAAAATATATTTGCTGAGATTACTTGATTTATTAGTGAGAAGAGCAGAGAAAACTTCACTTAGATGATGGTGAGACCACACTTTCTTAAGTTTATTTACAAACCTGAAATTACCAACAGGTTCAGACGTTTTTTATTAACTACAGCAAAAACTTGACAAAAGTAAATAGTGGAGTAAAAATAAACTACTCAGGGAAGTGTTAGGGGTTACATTCCACACCGCTATAGTTTGAGACCTAAACCTGACGAAAGAGGAGAAAACAGGGAAATAATAAAAAAAAAAACATCTTTGCATAAACGGAACTGTACAAAAGGCTTAACGTTTAGTACATTGGCATAGAAAATCACATTTTTAAAAAGTTCTGAAACATAAATAATGTGCGTAAATGTGTTCGACGCAGACGCTAAAGGAGCTAAAAACTATAGATGGATTTTTAAATGCTGCCACGATACAAGGAGGTTAAGCCTTTAGCGGTGCTAATTACGCGTTTGTTTCAAGAAAGACATAAACATAGTTTTGTTAGTAGAGGATAAAAAGATGCAGAGTGCACTCATGATGTTTCCACTTCTAGAATTAAAAATGATCTAATTTTACTGAATAATATTCACTGCTTTTCACTTTGACAACAGAATAAAATGATCAGAAGCAATGAAGTGGGTATGTTGCTTCTGTAATGCACCAGGAACATTTAGATTAAGAACACCACACACAAAGAAAAAGTTTTGTTTTTTCAAATAACCAAGATGACCACCAAAATTTGGCCTTACTTGATGTCAGTGTTGCACTGTACATGACACATCCCAGCAGTTCACTAATTCCCATATAAGAATGGCAACAACGGTGCTAGATTATACAGTATGGTCATATATTTCTACAGATGACTGAAAATGTTGAGATGCTGACACGAATAGCATGAGGAAAAAGTCACAGTAAAGATGCACGGCTCCCTCCGCTCTGCTCTGTCAGTCCCAGAGGTTTTCCTCCCTGCCATGGTTTGCCGCTGTGAGCGCTTTTTGAAGCGGAGCTGGGATCTGAGCTTTCCAGTCACGTCCAGCGGCATCTCTTCCTCTGGCAGGCCTCGGGGTCAGACGCGCAGCCCTCCGAGTCACTCTCGGAGAACGACGGTTGGGCCGGCAGGGTTGTGGGTAAGTGCGGGGACCGCTCGGGCCCTTCTGTGGTCTCCTCCGTGGCTCCGCTGTTCAGACTGAGCACCCAGCCCAGCTTGTTGTGGAGGACCTGGCGAAGGCCCGGCGGCAGAGGCAACACATCCAGCGTGTCCATGCAGTCCGGGAGCAGGCGGCGGAGGCGGGCGCAGCAGAGGTACAGCAGAGAGGTCGGCGTGGAGCAAGACCTGATGACTTTCATGCTGCTCTTGGCCGCGGTGGAGCACGCCATTGGATAAAACCTCTTATTGTGCAGCTCTGTGGCAGCAACACCTGAAGTAAAAAACAAACAAAAAAACAGTAAATGACTGGATTTTATTTTGGGGTATGCAAGTAAAGAGTAAGGTGGGCGACAGGTGCAAATGTATAGCAAACAGTGAAATGTGTCCCAAATTCATGGATGATGCAAACTCCAAAACACAGTAACACAAATGCAACAGAAAAACACTGTAAAAACTGCAGCAACAACAAGCAAAAATGCTGCAATCAGAGGAAATGGAATAAAAAGAGAAAATGCCACAAATAGCCAAAACAACTGCAAACAGAAGTGCTCCAGGCCACTAGGGGGAGTCTGGAGTAGGCAATACTACCTAAATTATTATCCTGATGTTTCTGATGTTGAAAAAGACATGAAGTATAACTCAACCTTTTCTTCCTTCCTTTTTCCATCTGTCTTCTGAACGTCCAGGTTTTACCATATAGATCTAAATATTCCTATGGTTTACTGAGAGTCTGCTCCCATATGACTTGTTGATTGACACCCCCTAGTGGTGTGGAGAACTTCCTATTTTTGTGGAGCGAGTTTGCAACATGCCATACTTCTTGTTGTTTCTATTAATTGCAGTATTTAACCCCCTTAATCCATTTCCTGTGGTTTCAACATTTTGTTTAGGGTTGCAGCTTTTTTTTTTTTCTTTTTTTTTTTTTGCGGCATTTTTTTGCTGTGCATTTACACCTGTTGGCTGTTTTTTTTTTTTTTTTTTAAACCCTGCAAAAGACCTTCTTCTGCATCAGAATTAAGCATTACTTTGTGTTGGTCTATTATATAAAATTCTGGTAAAATACATTTAGGTTTGTTGTAATGTGGCAAAACGTGGAGTAGCTCTATTAACATGAACTTTACTGACCTATACACTTCCGGTTCTTGAAGAAAGTGAGTGTGCCGTGCCACGTGTCCAGATGAACTCCAATGATGGATCCTTGTCCAAAACGGGAGGAGAACTTCAATTTGTCTCCTTTATGATGCAGCAATCCTGGAAAACACGATACATCACACTTTTCTTTAAATGTTTCAAGCAGACATATGTTCCCTGATAACACTGTTGAGCTCACCGGTGTAGGAGAGCCCCCAGCTGTCTGCATCTTTCCCCAACAAACTGCAGAACGTGTGCCTGTACTTGTCCAAGTTGACATCAGATGTCCCAATCCCAACCATCTGTCCAGAAATAACAATTTCAGCACAAATCAGCTTTTATTCAGCATTCAATTCTTTTAATTGAATGATAGCATTCACTTCAAATGATTTGAACTGAATTCAAATCATTTGAATTGAATGCTACCACGGCTATCGACAAATCCTGGAGGCTTACCATGTCTGTTCCGTACACCGGAGACGTCATCTTGATTTCCCAGAAGTGCTGCCCGTCCGCCAGCTCCCTGGAGCCGCGGACGGCCGCCGTCCCACAGCTGTAGTCGGAGTGGAAGCTCACTTTGCGATTGTCGCAGGTCAGCAATGTTGCAGTCGAACGGCTGCTTGCATCCCAAACCCAGTCGAAATCTGCGCCATCAGAGGTCATGTTGACAGCAAATTAAACAAGAAATCAAATATTGTTGACTAAATATCAAACATACATGTCTTTCTGACTGAAATTTCTAGATTTCTGCAGTTTCTAGAATGTTCTACACGTTTAGCAAAGCCATTTCAAGATTTAAAACCACTGTTGCTCTGCTTTTAATAACACAGTTTGACTGAGACGTTAGAGGTTGTTGTTAAAACTGTGCAGCTGGTTTGGTACCTTGGTCATCCTCTCCACAGTGGCAGTCTTTGACTTGGTGAAATCCTCGTAGGCGAGGGTTGTAACTGGTTTCTGCCTGGGAGTCGCAGGCACAGTAAGACTCTCCTGTAACAGGGACAGCACTGGGGACCGGAGGAACCATCACGGCTGAGTAGTCCGCCTCCGAGTCAGAATCACTGTACTTTACAGAGAGATTTTAAAGAACAACCCTTAGTGTTCAACACATCAGGGGAATCAAAACACAAATCTGCAGTTTTTAAAGACCAGACATTTCCCTTTTCTGCATCACATGAACCAAAACGATTTCCGGTTTTGAATGGTTTACCTCCAGCCGGTCGTAGCGCCACTGTTCAGCTTCAGAGGCCAACACGAGGGCCCGGGCGTCGGCGTCCCTTCGTATCCCACCCCAAACGTAACGCCAAGCCCGGCTGTTCCTGCTACGTCTTGACATGGTAGCAGAGTCGAACAAGTAGAAGAGCTTCGCCGCTCGATCCGGGTTTACTCCAGATGTTTAAGGAGCAGCATTAGTCCAGCGGCTGAAGGAAAACAAACCAACATGAGTCGTAACTTCTTCCTCCAAGTTTTTACACCAACATGTCCGACTCCATTTGAGGGCTGTATTGGCATTGAGTGCAGCTTAAACTAAAGACACATATTAACTGATTATTTTACGGCATAGTTTTTAAGGACTAGCCTAGGCTCAGAGGGTCACAGTCAGTGACCAGTGACCAGTACAGTCTCCGTCCTTGCTTTTCATTCACTGTACATGTAAAGGTAGAGGGTGAAAAAAAAATCTCTGAGGGAACAACAAGATTCCTTGGATCACAAACCCAGATTTCTTAGATTAACATCTAAGCAAATTCCATAAAATTATTGATTTCACAGTATTTTCCTCTGCCTGGGTTTCTATATTTTGGCACAGAAGGTGCAGAATGTGACAAAATAATATTTAGTTTTTGAAATTACTACTAATCAAGCAATAGCTTACATTTCAGAAATAGAAACTGAAACACAAAGTTGATAAGTTGCACATCCTTGCAGCAAACCCTTTACTATCCTATTTTTTTCTAACTACATAACCTTATTTTAAAGCATCTTCCACAGTTAAGTGTCAAACTTGCAACACTGTAATAAATAAGCATGTAATAAAATATGTTTACAAACATGATAATGAACACAAAATTTTAAATAAATGGATTTAATGGGAATAAAAATCAAAAGCCTTTAAATGTGATAATCATATATTAACTACTATTTAAATGAAAATTCTTACAGTGAAAATGTGCAGCTATTATATTTGAGAGCAATATATAATTATTTTAGTGTTTAATTAGTATGTTCCTGTGTTGTAGTGCAGTGGGATATGATTTAGTTCCTGCTACTACTTGTCCTAATATTATTATTATTATTAATATTATTGGTCCTAATATTTGTTTGGTTAATCTGCAAAGTGTGTCAGTTTCATACTAATTACATTGTTTGTTTTTACTAACTTTACATTTTGTATATTTATTAAATAATATATGTATCTAAACTAATTAAGGTAATAGTTTATTTATTCTGAGATTTTTTTAGAAATACTTTTGGACCTTGACAATCAAGCAGGCAACTATAAGATGTAAATAAAAGGGACCCGAGATAAAAAAAAACGCACTTAATTAAAAAAAACAACTAATTTCTAGAAACATAAAATTTCCATTTTATTAAACTTCTTCACAATAAAACTAATATAAACACACATCATATTCTTAGACAATGCGGCCACAAAACGACAAACCCAGAGTAATTAAAGAGAAATGTTTATGTTTTTATTCTTTTTCTCAATTAAATTTATTTCGTTTTGTTTATGTGAAGACATTTTCCTTTATTCGTTGCACTTACAGCCAAATATCACATTTATTTATTTATTGTTTCTCATTCTTACATTAAAATCGGTTGTTTTGGCATACAAAATAGCCTGGATATTACCAAAATATCGAATCTGTGTAAAGCAACAGAAATAAGCCTAATCGCATTCACACAGCAAAAACATATATATCATTTAACACAAATAAAAAAAAGAACACCCACTATAACATTTACTGTTTTCTTTGCCAGATTCATCAGCTTCTTAGCCTCGAGCTAACAGAGCAGCTAATGCAAGCCAACTGCTCGGATTGAGCTTCGTCTTAAAAGTATAATAAAAAAAAATAAAGTCGTGACTTCAAATTACTTGTTCGCTACCATTTATGTGTGAATAAATCACCAAATTGTTGTTTGTCGCGACTTATTGCACAACCAGAACGAAGAACCTTGCTAATGATGCATAAAAAGAGCTAGCATTGCGCGGCAAGCTGCTGTTAGCACACATCCACCCAGGATGGATTAAAAAGTAGAGTCGTTACCTGTTAAATTGCCCTCTAGTGACACATAAACCCGACTAATCCACGGAGGTGGTGTTCCTTTGATTCCGGGTATTACTAGACAGTTGACACACAAGAAGCGAAGAGGTGACTTGCTTCGTTTCGTTTTTCCATGACCTACTTTCTGCCAGTGTGACCGTGTAAACAAAATACAGGAGGAGCTAATTCACAGGGAGGTTTGAACCTGCATACCAGCTAACGACATGTGTAGTCACTTGTAGCTTTGTCTGATAGAACATCTGAATTCAAAATAAATGTAATTAATAGCAAAAGTCAAACAAAGAGGCACTGCTTATTAATTAAATTGTTCCCATTTTTGCATTTTATGGAGCATAAGTACTGCTAAAAAAATATTTGCTAACTAATTTGGCTGGTTGGTAACATATTAATTAAACATAATCTGTCTGACAACAAGAAGGCAACATAAAGATCAAAAAAAGAAAATGAATTAAAAAACACTAGGAAAAAAACTGACCTCAGTCTGAAATTGTTTGCAAAAATAGTTTTTAGACTTTTAGCCTCCAACGAACAAATTAAAATCCATTTTCTAAATGTGTAGAATAGCAAACCAAACCTTATCGGAGTGGTCAGGCTGTCAACATTTTGAAATACTGACTCATCTAGGCGGTCACAAAGCAACATCTAATGCCATAATCTGAGAGTTTCAAATAAATTGTAAAAATATCAGCATTCAAATGTGGCAGTGTGTGGCTGCTTCAGGAATTAACCGAAGGAAAAAAAAAAAAAGTTTCCGACCTTAAGGCAAGGCGGCCTTATTTAGCACCATTCATAAACAAGGCAGTCCAAAGTTTAAAACGCCGAAAGAAAGAAGAAATAAAATATCAAGCCTAAGCAAAAAGCATGGCATAAAAGAAAAGAAAAGAAAAAAAAAGCTAAAATACTTATTAAAGGCAAAAAAGACAAACATGTTTCAAACTTTTTTATTGACCAGACTGTTTGGTCAAAAGCAGGAGTAAACAAATATGTTTTCAGTCCTGAGGGTCAGACCTCGCGTGCGTTATTTTAAGCCCTGCGCACCACCAGCGCTTTTTCGACTTTTTTTTTTTTTTTGCAGCAATTTCATTTCTCGTCTTTTGTCTGACGGGCACCAGATCACCTCTTCGTCATTCGCCTGCAGTTCCATCGAAAAACTAAAATTTTAGTGTTTATAGGGTAAAAAAATTATCAACCCCTTTTCTATTTTATTTGTGGCGTTTAAAATTTGCCAAATTAACTGAAAATGGATGCCTTCATGCAGAAATGGATGTCGGCGTGTGACATTATACCAGGTTGTTCTAATAATGAGAAAATTTCTTAAATTGAAAGGGGTTTTAGCCAACACTGTTATTTTGATTGAAGAGATTCAGCAAATGTTCTGTTTCTTTTTTCCATGATCTGTCCTGGAAATGCATTAAATATATTTTTCTAATTATTATTTAAGGTAATAAAGTCCAGTTAACGTTAATCTTTTGGCTGAAAGAAGTATAAAAAACACTCATTGAGATACACCCGTAAGACATTAATACTTCTCAAATAAAAAGCTTTCTTTTTGAGTAATTTAGAGTACCCATGTTATTCGTTGTCTACTTTATTCAAAGTATAAAGTACTTTGAATACTTTGAATACTTTGATTTCATAGATTTCATAATCTATGATTTCATAATCTATGAAATCAAATTTGCACATTCAAAGAAATAAGACTTAGTATTTGTATAGGTATTAGTAGTATCTGGAACCAGAATTTCTCTGCTGCGGAACCAAATTGCAATCACAGTTCTTTCAGGGACTATTTATGAACGGACCATGTGTGCGGAAAATGCGTGCTTTGCTCACTGAGGTCAACTAGTAGTTAATTTCTTTGGTCATTTTCAGGCATTGAAACTAATATATTTTATCATTAGTAGATAATCTGGGGTTTCATACCAGGTGGTTACCGTTTACTGACTCTTATCAGTAATTTTAATGTGTTTGTAGCACCGATATCTGCTACGCTTACACAATTTCCGCCCCAACCATGTCGATGTAACAACCATTTTCGTCCTCAGGGTATACTGTGACCGGGTGTTTGTCCACTTGCAATCATGGTGAAAAAGAAGCGGCTCCGTCTCATCGCAGAAATGGCTCGGAAGATCCGGGCGTACCGGGAGCTGAAGTTTCGGCCGAAGGAGTCGCAGAAGTACGCCCTGGACTACGAGAATATGAGGCGGCCTCTCACTGGGAAAATGCTGCCCGTGTTGGCCTGGCAGGACGTCCGCAGGGAGAGCCGCCTCTTCTCCCTGCTGGCGGGGATGAGGCTGTTCGGAGTCGGCCGCATGTTCACCCGTAAGTCTTGGTTGGAGGAACACCCAGAGCCCAGCTACTGGGAGATTACCAAGGTCAAGGTGGACTACACAGCTGAGGTGAGCTGGCAGTGGAGGACAGCACTGTACCCACTCCCCCAGTGAAGCTGTCTTGCTTTTATTTGTTTATACATGATTAATTTTGGTTGATCAGGCCTTTCCTCTCCTACCATCACAAACGTGAATGCTGAGTCTTCTAATCTGTTTTGGGAATTTAACAGAAACCTCATGCTTTTTATTAGTTGAGTTTGCAAATCAATATGTCAACAAATGAAACATTAACATGTTTGTTTTGTGAAAAAACACAAACTTAGAAATCATTGTGTTTTCTTTACTTTTATAGAACATGGATCATGGCAAAGCATGGGGAATCCTCACATATAAAGGTAATCTTAATCCCTGTTGATCTTTTTCTTGTTTATAAGGATCCTGGATGCTGTATGAATATTTACAGTTGCACATAAAAAGGTGGCTTTGTAGTATCTAACACTGAAAAAAAATCATCACGTTTACATTTGGCTTTAAAAATGACTGCATCAGTTACTGAGTCTTGCAAAGGTTTTCATACCTCTTGTTACATTAGAACCACAAACTGCGTTTAATGCAAAATCTTTTTGTATCAAAATTTTGTTTCCTTTTTTGTACTGAGATTTTGTTTCCTATTGTTCTTTAACAAACATCTGAGACCTTCACATTCTTTACACTAAAAGTAAACCACACACCATTGAGACACAAGGTGATGTTTGCAGAGAATTCATTGCACCGAATTGTATTTAGGAGTATCATAATAGGATCCACATGTTTTCTTTTAGAAAATATATGTTAAGATGTCTTTGTAAAACATTAAAAACCTAGGATATAGTGTTGTTGCACCATGAGGGGAAAAAAAAAAACATAATTTGTGGCTGTAAAGTGACAAAATTAATCCAAATAATTAAAATTATTAGTAATTATTCAAATGTCTTTTTGTTGTGATAAAGATGCACCGAGTACATATTAAAAATCATAACTACTCTATAAATAAAATGTACTTGTTAGGCAAACAGGAAAAAGAGGTGAAGGAGGTGGAGAAGGTGATGTACCACGACTGGCGCCTGATTCCCAAAGACATGGAGCAGCAGTTCAAGGACTTCCAGCCCCTCCCAGAGCCTCCGGTGCGCTACGTCCCCTACCCTCCCCTGCTCCGTGCCATGATCCTGGCACAGCGTGGGAGAGCTGGAGGCAGGGTGGTGACAGAGGAGCCGGCCTTGCCCTTACAGAGGAATGTGGTGTTCAACGTAGAATATTTCCGCAAACAGGAAGAAGAGAATCGGAGGAAAGAGGGGACAGCGGTGTGAACCAGAACGGTCTTTTCAAGGACTCGTCTGAGCCGCTGCTGAGTGCTGGACTCAAATAAGGTTTCTTTATAATCTCATAGAGAACCGTGTATGTTTGTGTGTGCTAAATATTAAAAGCGGGATCAAACCGGCTCCTTCAGTGATGTTTGTTTTCTTCATTAAATTCATTTGCTGTTGTTTTGTACTGCTGCCCTGCAGCAAGAAGGTTCCAGGTTTGAATCCTGGACAAACCGTATGAAGACCGTCACTGTCAGTTGCAACACATTGCACAAAAATGACTTTTACAAAAAAATGTTCAGCTGTGTGCAGTTCAGATAAAAGCAGTTCTACAGTACAGACCAGAACATTATCTAAACCTAATCACTACACCATTCATTTCTGCTTTTAATAAGGCAAATGTACAAAATCCTTTGTTTTAAATCTTAAGTATAAACAGAAAACTACAGCCATCTTACTTGACTAATAAAAATAGACAAAATGTACAGGATGAATTCAAAATTGTGCTGATAAATATTAAAAATATTTTTTTACATGTCCTTTTGACTCATGTTTTGAGAAACATTTGAGTGACAATTCCAACAAAAGACATTTTCTGTTAAGTACTGTGGATAGATGGCGCCAATGCACCCTGGGCTCTGTAAAAATGCAAAAAAATAGAACTGCAGTGGAATCTGAAGTTCTATTCCATGGGAATTTATGTACAAACTATGAACTATAAAAACACACACAAAGACTGTTTTAAAAAAAAACTATAATGATGGAGTTACACTTCACCTTTTCTAATCTAATGCAAAATATGTTCTGTACAAACACCTTCACATCTTTTAACAGCTTTTAACTCAGAAGCTTCTACATTCAGCTAATTGTGGAGGTAGCAGAGGGAGCTTTAAAGTTCAAGTAGTTAGTTTTATATTGAAGATGCTTAATATTTATGAATGATTAAGACTTGCATGTTTTGATTAAAAGGCGCAATGCTGTTGCAAGTTCATGAATAAAAAAAATTAAGGAGCCTCTATTATTGTAGTTTGGCAAGCCAGGGATCTAAAAAAGATAAAATAAATATTAAAAAAAACTAGAAATGGTTCTAATTTGTAGAAGAAAACTCAAAATGACGGATTTTTGCTTTGTAGAGCCTAGTGTACCTATTAAATATTTATTGGTTTGCCATACAGGCTCGCGCTTTGGAGCATTCCTTAGCAACGTGACGTAGTTCTCCTCCCTCCTTCATTCTCCCAGACTACAGTGTGCTCCGTCCTGCACCGACAATGATCTGCCTGTTTCTGTCTATTTTTGCCCACGTCTTCCAGTCAGGTTGGTGTTATATGTATTTTAGTCGCTGGGTTGTAGTTTTCCGAGCCTCGCTTTGAGTTTTACCAAGTTATATTTTCAGTTTCCAGGAGATGCTGGTGGGTCAGAGTCGCTGGTGGGTCAAAGTCCTCGGTTAGCCGAAGGCAGCACTTATACCCGGTACAGTAGAGTTAAGAAGCTCTCTAACTTTAACTGGAGCGTTGCATTAGTTCAGACTGCTAAATGTGACTAAAACAACCCGAACTAATTAATTATTACTAACTAACTAACGTGTTGTCTCAGCCGCGGGTCTAACAGCATGCAGCGTTCAGCTCCTCATTGTCAGAAAAGTTGATTCATCATCCTATTATTAGCTCAGGGGTTCGCGCGCTGCTTATTGGGAAGATTTGTGCTCGTGCGCAGACTGTGGGATCTGATAGGCTGCTGCAGACAGAGTCCCCACAATGAGGCCAACAAAAAGGTCGCAGCGAGATCTGCAGGAACTGGAAGACCTGGTTCCCAAACAGGCGCGGATTGATGAAACCGGTGAGGTTCCTAACTTCTGGTTTGGACAGCGGGGAGTGCGGGGGTGTGGCTTGAAATGATGTCGATGTGCAGATCTTTGAGCACCTGCTGCAGGTACTTTGTTTTAAATCCAGCTGCCGTGCAGAATATACTACGGAGCTGCTGTTGCGCATGAAAATACTGGAATACAAAAAGCTTGCATAAAGCTTATTGAGATGTAAGTTGAATTTCAAATTGTGAATGTCAGCATTTTTATAGGTGTCCACTAGGGGGCGATGCTAATCAATGGATGAGAACACCAAGGCTGGATCTGTCAGTGCCGACCCCAAACCTGATTATTTTAGAAGGATTTTTTTGTTAGATGCATTGTTTATTTATGCAACCAGATGCCTTCAGAAATTCTAAAATGACTTTATATTGTCATATTTTATAGTTTCACCTTTGTATAATAGGTCATTAACACCATATTCAGCGAAGAGGGTTTTTATGTAGAAAATTGGTAAACAAAGAACATAATTAAAATTAAGTAACACAGACAATGACTGTTTAATGATACAGATTTACTTGATAATCCAATTCAGGATTTCCCACAGTGTATTATAAGCCTGGCGGGCCACCAGACTTTACCTGTGTCCTCACCAGGCTTTGCAATGTTAATTTATTTCAGGTTTTTTTTAATGATTGCCTTTTTTGGGACCTTGTAGTTGGAGTTTAGGTATTAACTTATCTTCCAGTCTTCCAATAATGCATAGTTATCAAGTGTGATATTTCCACATTTTCTGTCAATTTAAAAAAAAATTTAACTTAAAAACATGGCAGGTGATTGGATGACTGTCGTAGAGCCCGGAGCACCGGGCGTAGCAAGTTTTCTGGGGGAAACCCTGCAACTATATTTCCAACTTGAGAAACAATAAAGTATTCTATTCTAATGACAAACTTTTAATATGCTTGCTGGAAATTCAGTTTCGAGTTTGGAATGCTGGTTTGAGTTTGATACCTTTGGTCTCAGTTGTCGTTGGCCTCAAGCGCATGCTGTGCTCAAGTTAAACAGTTCCCTGTGTGCCGTTTCAGGCTGGACGGGAGTGAACGAACGCACCTTCATCGCCGTGAAGCCGGACGGTGTGCAGCGGAAACTGGTGGGAGAAATAGTGCGTCGTTTTGAGAAGAGAGGCTTCAAACTTGTTGCTCTTAAGCTTATAAAGGTATTCACTTGTGGTTGAAATGCTGCAGAGGTTTTAGCGCAGTGGATCAGAGACGCAATCTGGTAAATGAATGTGTCTATCTTGGTTGCACACCAGGCGTCTGAGGAGCTACTAAGGGAACACTACTGGGAGCTGAGGAACAAGCCTTTCTACAGCACCCTAATAAGCTACATGAGTTCTGGACCAGTTGTTGCAATGGTGGGTTTCCTCAACGGGTTTCTCAGCAACGTTTTGATGTGTTGTGTTTCAAAGCGTCCTGATTTTTTGCGTAGGTGTGGCAGGGTTTAGATGTTGTGAAGACCGCTCGCAAGATGCTGGGTGAGACCAATCCCGCAGACTCACTGCCGGGAACCATTCGGGGAGATTTCTGTGTGGAAGTGGGCAGGTAAGTCATTTCATCACCTTACTCTGCAAGTTACGGGTCTAATCTCAGTGTTTTATGTGTGGAAACATGCAAACAGTGTTCTAGTTATACTGGATAAGAATAAACTGCAGGATAGTAAGCCTTGAATTAACAATCTCAGAAATCCTTTGAAGTCATTGTGAGGATATATTGTTGGTTAATAAAAAAGGGCGATTGTATTACTTTTTTTACATTGTCGTGTTTTCAGAAAGTACCTGTTCGTTTTGCGTCGGGATGATAATCAGAGGAGCAACTTTCACTCTTTGTTTTCAGGAATGTGATCCACGGTAGCGACTCGGTGGAGAGCGCCCAGAAGGAAATCTGTCTCTGGTTCCGTCAGGGCGAGCTCCACCGCTGGGAGAGCAGCCCCAACAACTGGATCTACTGACGTTTACAGACCTTCTGCAGCTTTAAAACATCAAACCTCAGTTAACTTCATCTTTTTAGCTTCGGTAGTTTGTAGCAAAGAAAGGTCATCTCTGCTTTCCTGCATCTTTTCCTTGGTTTAGATTTTTGATGGGGTAAACTTAAAGGGGCAGTAATATGTGAAATTGACTTTTTTGAGCTTTGCATCGTGTTATGATGTTATGAAAACATACCTGGAGTGTTTCTTTGATCCTTTCATACATGCTTGAGAAATCCTGTACTCTCCCATGGCATCAGCGCTGTGATGGGCCAGCGCTGATGACAAAGCTCTTCCTCGGAGCTGCAGTTTCCAACCTTCAGAGCATTACAGAGCGTCTTGCTTAGCTCCTTCAGACTAGCCAGCAGCAATTAGCAAACACCTGGTGGAACTGCACATCTGCTGAGCTCATTATACCAGCTACTGCTCTGTGCAGTGCTGGTAAAGACGTTAAGCATGGAGCACGGTTGTGACTTCTTGAAATGCGGAGTATCTTAAAGAGACACAGGCCCAATTTCAAAGCATTAAATTACAAAGTCAAATTTACAACTGAAGGTAACATAGTTACTTGATTTGCTAAAAGAAAATAGCACTAGGTGCCTGGAAAATACATAACACTGCCCCTTTAACAAATCAAAGGTGCATTAAATAGATTGAAATAGTTAGGGCCAGTAATGTTTTTAGTTTTTAAGCTATAAGAATAACTTGTTGCGATAAGAAACTGGAATTATGAAGACAATGGATTTGAAACTGACTCACTACACGATTTAAAAAAAGAAAATTGATATTAAAACATAAAAAAATAGCCTTTTTTTCAGTTGTATCGAGTTTTCCATGTTCTCTGTGGGTGTAAAGATGATCATGTGGAAGTACTTGAATATAAAGTTTCCAGCTTTTGAACAGCATTGGACTCTATTGTTACTGCTTTTGTATTTTTATACCAGGCTCAGTTTGCAGCCTCCATAACACTGCAATAAAAATGGAGCAAGTTCATTTATTAAACTTGAATAAAACAAAAAACAAGTTGAATCTTTCCGAGACGTTTTTTGCTCTGTACTTGTTGCATCCTCCTTTGATGCAAACAAAAAGAAACCCAGCACACACTCAAGGTGATTGCTTTCGGCACACAAATATGTTTTAATATTTAATCCACAGATAGAGATCAATGCACGAGTTTCCATACTGAACAAAGAGGATGGGCTTCAGTGCGTCTGGACATTTACAGTTATCCCTGTACATAAAATAACAGCATGCCACTGCTTACCTGCTTCACACCAAAGCATCTGATCCACAGCCAATCAAAGAGGGAAATCTTTTAGGAACCAAAATATTAAACTACCAGTCTGATTGGATGTGGAAACGGTCTGACCTTTCACCTGTCTCAGACTGCTGCGGCTGCACCACATATTTGCAGGATTGTTCTCACTGAACACGTCTATGCCTTGAAAAATTACTAACCGTTCCACATTTTGTCATGTTACATCCATAAACGTTGACAGAGATGAAATGAGTGGCATGGATTTGTATTTAGCACCTTTTACTCTGATAATCCGTGATATAAATCCTGAAAAACACCACTTGATTAGTAAAGAGAATTCACTGTGTGTTTTTACATTACTTTACAAAATTACAGCTGTTTTGTTATAAACTGATGTTGCATGTCGCCCTGAAAGCACCGTACCCACAGTGAAACGTGGTGGTGGCAGCGTCATGCTGCGAGGTGGACGCATTTGTTTAGCACAGACAGGGAAGAATCACCTAAAGTTAGACACAAGAAGGATGAGAGGCTAAATGATGAGTTACTAATTATAAAATCCTAAATGTTTGCTGTGGATTTGCATTAGTTCTCCTTTTTACTCTGAAACCTTTAAATGAATTTGTTGCTTCATCATGTAAAATTCCAATAAAATACATTTATGGTTGTAACATGACAAGATGTAGAGAGCTTCAAGGAGTAAGAATAGTTTTTCAAGGCGCTGCGTGTTTTCAATCAGGACCTAACCAGGCTGTAAAGCATTTTAAGGGGGAAAAGAAATGTAATTTCTCAATTTATTCAACATTTACTTTCACTGGGACCAAATGTATTTTACTTTAACTTATATCATTGCATAAGATCTGTAAAATGTACTCTTTTTTTTGTTGTTTTTTGAAACTGCAACTTCATCTACCATCACATTGCTGTATCTGTTGCTCTCCTTTCTTGTTTTTGTTTTTAGATTTAAGTTTCCATAGATAGCGAACTTAATGGCAAAAATTATCAGGAGGTCTGGGCCCGATGCAACCGAGACTGAATATTGGAGATAAGGTGTGCTTACAGATTGAGTATTCGATGGTTACAGAGGAGGGAGGTAGTTACAAGGCTTATGATGATGGTTACAAGGCCCTGTGTGGGACAGACACAGGATGGCAAGCAGATAACTAGGTCAAAGGAGGTACTTACAAGGCATTAAAGTTAAAAGGTGATGGGGTCAGGGCGGGGTGTTTAATAGTTACAAGGAAAGATGCGCAGCTTGAAGGGTTTATTCTTTTTCAGAGGGGAACTTTTACATGACCGGGGAATAATTACAAAGTTTTAGTGGCTTGAAGCTTCTGGGGGTGGGAGGAGGAGAGAGGGAGATTTCTTCAGTAAGATGTTCGGGTGTACTGCTAAAGCAGATTTAGGCGTCACTCTGGAACGTAGGACACCTGCCAGACGATGATGTGGCTTCGCTCAGCTTTGCTCAAAGCAGGTTTCATCTGCGAAGCCCCACCGCCGCTGTCACCTTCCTCAGTCTCATCATCCTCCCCATCACCTACAGGAAAAAAATAAAACCATGGATCAGGACACAATTATTCCTATAATTCATGAAAATAAAACACCTCTTTGGTCAGTTAATTAGCTTACATATGACAAGTCACATTAGTGCACAGAAATGGGTAACACTTTATTTGAAGTGTAACATGAAGGAGTCTTCATAAACGTTTATGA